>NC_087343.1:89967727-90270757 GCF_030014295.1 Loxodonta africana | reverse complement strand
CTGACACACACCTTACCTGACTTTAAACAAAGCAGTATACCCTTGTCCTGTCTGAATGACTTCCTCTTGATCATGTACAGTTTCCTCATGAGCACAATTAAGTGTTCTGGAATTCCCATTTTTGCAATGTTATTCATAATTTGTTATGACCCACACAATTGAATGGTTTTGCATAGTCAATAAAACACAGGTAAACATCTTTCTGGTATTCTCTGCTTTCAGCTAGGATCCATCTGACATCAGCAGTGTTATCTTTCATTCTATATCCTCTTCTGAATTCAGCTTGAACTTCTGGAAGTTCCCTGTTGATATACTGCTGCAACTGCTTTTGAATGATCTTCAGCAAAATTTTACTTGCAAGTGATGTTAATGATATTGTTTAATAATTTCTACATTCAATTAATAATTTCTACATTCCATTTCTTTGGAATGGGCACAAATATAAATCTCTTCCAGTCAGTTCACCAGGTAACTGTCTTCCACATTTCTTGGCATAGATGAGTGAGCATTTCCAGTGTTGCATTCATTTATTGAAACACCTCAGTTGGTATTCTGTCAATTCCTGGAGCCTTGTTTTTGGCGAATGCTTTCAGAGCAGGTTGGACTTCCTTCAGTACTATCGATCCTTGATCATATGCTCCCTCTGAAATGGTCGAACATCAACAAATTATTTTTGGTACAGTGACTTTGTGTATTCCTTCCATCTGGAAGGAAGAAGAAGAATGTAATTAGGCTTCTTTGGATAGTTAAAAAGCAAAGATGTCACTTGAGGACTAAGGTGGGCCTGGCCCAAGCCATTGTATTTTTAATTGCTTCATAGGCATGTGGAATCTGGACAATGAATGAGGAAGACCCAAGAAGAATTGATGCATTTGAATTATGTGGTTGGTGAAGAATGTTGAATATACCATGGACTGTTAGAAAAATAAATTTGTCTTATAAGAAGTACAGCCAGAATGCTCCTTAGAAGCCACAATGCTGATACTTCATCTCATACGCTTTGGACATGTTATCAGGAGGGACAAGTCCCTGGAAAAGGACTTCATGCTTGGTAAAGTAGAAGGTTGGCAAAAAAGAGGAAGACCCTCAATGAGATGAATTGACACAGTGACTGCAACAATGGACTCAATTTGCAGCAGTTTTTAGGTCCGGGCAGTGGTTTTGTTTTTGTTTTTGTACCTGGGGTTGCTATGAGTCAGAACCCACTTGATGGCACCTAACAACACAAGAATGTATATATTTTTTTTTTTTATGTTGTCTTGGAAGAGAAACACCCTTAAGCCTAATAAAACCAAAACCAAACCCAGTGCTTTTGAGTTGATTCTAACTTATGGCAAGTTCCTGTGTTACAGGGTATAATTTCTTCATACAATTTTCTTGGCTGTAATTTTTATGGAAGCTGATCAACAGGTCTTTCTTTCACAGTACCACTGGATGGGTTTGAATCACCAACCTTTAGGTTAGTAGTTAGAGAGCAGGTTTTCACCACCTAGGGACACGTTGGAAGCCCTGGTGGCTTAATGGTTAAGAGCTACAGCTGCTAGCCAAAAGGTCAGCAGTGCGAATCCACCAGGTGCCTATGCGGGAACTCTACTCTGTTCTGTAAGGTCGCTAAGAGCCAAGATTGACTTGATGGAAACATATGTGTGTATGTGTGTGTGTGTGTGTGTGTGTGTGTGTGTGTGTGTGTAGATACCTGTTAAGCCTAATACCCACCCACTGCCGTCGAATAGATTCCGACTAGTAGGAACCCTATAGGACAGAGTAGAACTGCCCCATAGAGTTTCCAAGGAGAGCCTGGTGGATTCAAACTGCCGATCTCTTGGTTACCAACTGTAGCCCTTAACTACTACGCCACCAGGGTTAACCTTAATAGTATCCACCTATTCTCCACTTGAGTGCAGCTTAAATATATATATATATATATAGGATAGAGTCCCATCTCCACAAAAAATATATTTAATTATTCAAGTCAAGGGCAAACGATATGATGTATCTGATGTATTTAAAAAATTTCTCAAGTTATTCTAATCCACAGCAGTTGCTGAGACTTCTGAGCCATTGTCTGGAAAAATGTCCCAACAATAGCAGTTTGAGGTTTGTGGGTCTTCTGCTCAGCTGGTGAAGGCAGCTAGTGTAGGCAACTAGTATAAGCAGAGCTTTGAATGGAAAGCAGTAAAATGACGTTAAGCACAATCTCTGTGTTTCACTTCAGGGACAAATAGGTTTTCTGTAATTCTAAGCAATTTCAATAACATGTTTGAAGCAAAGAACCCATCTTGTTTGGATTTCCTCACTGGAATGCCCTCAGGGTTGCTATCTTTAACAGCTTCATAAATATTCTAAGCCAATTCTCCCCTTCAAGGCCTCATCCTTTGTATGGCCAGAGTGCCTTTAAAAAAAAAAAAAAGACATTGCCAGTGAGTCAGTGCTAACTGATAACAACCTTAAAGGACAGAGTAGAACTGCTCCCATACAATTTCCATGGCACTAATCTTTACGGAGGAAGCCCTGGTGGTGTAGTGTTTAAGTGCTACAGCTGTGAACCAAAGGGTCGGCAGTTCGAATCTGCCAGGCACTCCTTGCAAACTCTATGGGGCAGTTCTATTCTGTCCTGTAGGGTTGCTATGAGTCAGAATCGACTCAACAGCACTGGATTTGGTTTGGGTTTTTTTAATCTTTATGGAAGCGGGCTGCCACATCTTTCTCCCTCAGAAGGGCTGATGAGTTCAAACTGCTGGCCTTTTGGTTAGCAGCAGAAGGCTTAACCATTGCAGCGTCAGGGCTCCTTCAGAACTTCTTTGCTGGAGGTTTAATTAATGAAAGAGCCTGAATCTTAATACAATTAATTTGGTGAGATTTTTCAGTGGTTTCAACAGGCTTTGAGATTACCAAATGCAATTAGAGCAAAATCTGGGTCACATTAAAGGGCGTATCTTTGGGAATAGAAATGACGAAATGCAAAAGGATATTTATGGTATCACTAAAGGCATGAATATTAAATTTCTGTTCTCCTTACCAGGTATATAGGGTCACTACAGGGTCGCTATGAATTGGACCCCACTTGACGGTAACGGGTTTGGTTGGTTTTTTATCAAGTATATTACATTAATTATCTAGCAATGTATTATCTCTTAGAAGTAAAATCGTAACCTCCCAACACTTGAAAAGAAGTGTTACATTGGAAAAAAAAAAATCACTGACAATGCAGGAAAAATTTGTGATTATAGAAAAGAAAAATCTTGTTTGCAAGTTATTAAGTGCTTAAGAGTACATGGATTCTAATAAATACATGTCTTTTCTAGTCAATGAGATAATACTGCACAACCACCAGAATAGAGACTATTAAAAAGAATTACATACAACACCAACTGCTGGCAAGGTTGTGATGTAACCAAAACATACCTGCAACGCTGATGGTCTGTACATCATTATAATCACTTTGGAAAATCACGTTTCAGTTTCTACTAGAGCAATATATGTGCCTACTCTATGACCTAGCAATTTTATTTTCTAGGTATGTTTTAAGGAGAAGTATGTTCATGTGTCCACCAAAAGACCTGAACAGCAAAGTAGATATTGGCTTGATTCATTGTAGCCAAAAATGGGATACAATCCAAATATCTCACATCAGTGGAATGCATAAAGGTTTAGTAATACAATGTAATATTAGCAATTTTATGAAATTTTAAAAATAAAAAAGTAATCAAGCTACTATTAGGTATAAAAACAGAAGTGAGTCAGACATAGTGGCGAGTAAAAAAAATCAAACTTTCTGCCAAAAAAGTATACACTGCATGATTCTATTTATTTGGAATTCAAAAACAGGTAAAACTGGGTATAAAACTGGGCAAGTGGAAATATTTATCATCTTGATTGAGGCAATGATTTCACAGGTGTATAACCTACTGCCATTGAGTCCATTCTGACGCAGAGTGACCCTGTTTGTGTCAGAATAGAACTTTACTCTATAAAGTTTTCATTGGCTGATTTTTCATTAGTAGATCACCTGGCCTTTCTTCCAAGATGCCTCTGAGTGGATCTTTTGGTTAGCAGCCAAGCATATTAACTATTTGCACCACCCAGACATCTCTCAGAGACATATACATATATCAAATCTAATCAAATTGTATAATTCAAAATTGTTTATTGCACTCCAATTGTATCTCCATAAAGAACGCACACACACAAAAATACATCCAACACTAATCATCTATGGTAATAAAGATCCTTCTTCTTTGTTTCCAACTTTCCCATTCCAATCACCAGTAATTATCAATGCATCTTGATTGCATGTTCAATCAATTTCAGACTGCAGCAGCTGATAAGTCTTCTATTCATCTTTGCCCCTACTGGTTGGTGTGTAAATTTTAATAATAGTCATATTAACTGGTCTTCCTTGTAGGCGTATGGATATTATCTCATCACTGACAGCGCTGTACTTCAGGATAGATCTTGAAACATTCTTTTTGACTATGAATGCAACAACATTCCTCTTCGAGTTGTCATTCCCAGCGTAGTAGACTATATGATTGCCCAACTCAAAATGGCCAATACCAGTCCATTTCAGCTCACTAATGCCTAGGATATCGATGTTTATGCATCCCATTTCATTTCTGATGATTTCCAATTTTCCTAGATTCATACTTAGTACGTCCCAGGTTCCGATTATTAATGGATGTTTGCAGCTGTTTCTATTCATTTCGAGTCGTGCCACATCAGCAAATGAAGGCCCCGAAAGCTTTATTCCAACCACGTCATTAAGGTCGACTCTGCTTTGAGGAAGCAACTCTTCCCCAGTCATCTCTTGAGTGCCTCCAACCTGGGGGCTCGTCTTCCAGCACTATATCAGACAATGTTTTGCTGCTATTCATGAGGTTTTCACTGGTTAATGGTTTTCAGAAGTGGACTGCTGGGTCCTTCTTCCAAGTCTGTCTTAGTCTGGAAGCTCAGCTGAAGCCTGTCCTCCATGGGTGACCCTGCTGAATACCTGTGGCATAGCTTCCAGCATCACAGCAACATGCAAGACCCCACAGTACAACAAACAATGCCAGAGATTGAATGATAGAATTTTACAAGATTAACAACTTCTTCATTGCAATACTTTCTTTCGCCAACATAAATGGCGACTATGCATATGGACCTCACCAGATGGAACACACAGAAATCAAATTGACTACATCTGTGGAAAGAGATGATGGAAAAACTCAATGTCATCAGTCAGAACAAGGCCAGGGGCCAACTGTGGAACAGACCATCAATTGCTCATATGCATGTTCAAGCTGAAACTGAAGAAAATCAGAGCAAGTCCACAAGATCCAAAATATGACCTTGAGTATATCCCACCTGAATTTAGAGACCATCTCAAGAATAGATTTGACACATTGAACACTAGCGACCAAAGATCAGACAAGTTGTGGAATGACATCAAGGACATCATCCATGAAGAAAGCAAGAGGTCATTGAAAAGACAGGAAAGAAAGAAAAGACCAAGATGGATGTCGGAGGAGACTCTGAAACTTGCTCTTGAACGTCGAGCAGCTAAAGCAAAAGGAAGAATTGATGAAGTAAAGGAACTGAACAGAAGATTTCAAAGGGCATCTCGAGAAGACACAGTAAAGTATTATAATGACATGTGCAAAGAGCCGGAGATGGAAAACCAAATGGGAAGAACACGCTAGGCATTTCTCAAGCTGAAAGAACTGAAGAAAAAATTCAAGACTCGAGTTAAAATAGCGAAGGATTCTATGGGGAAAATATTAAATGATGCAGGAAGCATCAAAAGAAGATAGAAGGAAGGGACGGAGTCATTATACAAAAAAAAAAAAACTAGTCCATGTTCAACCGTTTCAAAAGACAGAATAAGATCAGGAACCGATGGTACTGAAGGAAGAAGTCCAAGCTGCTCTGAAGGCATTGGCGAAAAACAAGGCTCCAGGAATTGAAGGAATAGCGATTGAAATGTTTCAACAAACAGATGCAGCTCAGGCAGTGCTCTTTCGTCTATGCCAAGAAATATGGAAGACAGCTTCCTGGCCAACTGACTGGAAGAGATCCATCTTTACGCCTACTCCCAGCAAAGGTGATCCGACTGAATGTGGAAATTATAGAACAATATCATTAATATCACACACAAGCAAAATTTTGCTGAAGATGTTTCAAAAATGGCTACAGCAGTGTATCAACAGGGAACTGCCAGAAATTCAGGCCTGTTTCAGAAGAGGACGTGAGACAAGGGATATCACTGTTAATGTTAGATGGATCCTGGCTGAAAGCAGAGAATACCAGAAGGATGTTTACCTGTGTTTTATTGACCATGCAAAGGCATTCGACTGTGTGGATCATAACAAATTATGGATAACATTGCCAAGAATGGGAATTCCAGAACACTTAATTGTGCTCATGAGAAACCTTTACATAGATCAAGAGGCAGTTGTTTAGACAGAATAAGGGTATACTGATATGTTTATAGTTAGGAATGGTGTACATCAGGGTTGTATTCTTTCACCATACCTATTCAATTTGTAAGCTGAGCAAATAATACGAGAAGCTGGACTATAGGAAGAAGAATGGGGCATCAGGATTGGAGGAAGACTCATTAACAACCTGCGTTACGCAGATGACACAACCTTCCTTGCTGAAAGTGAAGAGGACTTGAAGCACTTACTAATGAAGATCAAAGACCAAAGCTTTCAGTATGGATTGCACCTCAACATAAAGAAAACAAAAATCCTCACAACTGGACCAATGAGCAACATCATGATAAACGGAGAAAAGACTGAAGTTGTCAAGGATTTCCTTTTACTTGGATCCACAATCAACAGCCATGGAAGCAGCAGTCAAGAAATCAAAAGACGCCTTGCATTGGGTAAATTTGCTGCAAAGGACCTCTTTAAAGTGTTGAAGAGCAAAGATGTCACCTTGAAGACTAAGGTGTGCTTGACCCAAGCCATGGTATTTTCAATTGCATCATATACATGTGAAAGCTGGACAATGAATAAGGACTGAAAAATTGACATCTTTGAATTGTGGTATTGGCAAAGAATATTGCATATACCATGGACTTCCAAAAGAAAGAACAAAATTGTCTTAGAACAATTACAACCAGAATACTCCTTAGAAGCAAGGATCGCAAGACTTTATCTTTAGATATTTTGGACATGTTGTCAGGAGGGATCAGTCCCTGGAGAAGGACATCATGCTTGGCAAAATACAGGGTCAGCGGAAAAGAGGAAGACCCTCAATGAGGTGGATGGACATAGTGGCTGCAGCAACGATCTCAATCACAGCAAGAATTGTAAGGATGGTGCAGGACCAGGCAGTGTTTCATTCTTTTGTGCATAGGGCTCGTTATGAGTTGGAACCGACTCGATGGCACCTAACAACAACAACAACATGGCAATAAAAGAATAATGATTACACCATAAGGAGACTCTTGACTAGGAAAGAGCCCAAAGAAATCTTGTAGGGTGCTGATAATGTTCTATATATTTATTTAGAGTGTGTGTGTATTTATGTGTATATGTGTGTGTTTTCTGTATGTGTGTGTTCACCTGAGCTACTGGGTAAATGCTGGTGTCGTTTATTGAAATTGAAGGGTAATGGATCAGAAAGAAGTGTGTGGGAGGAGGTGTTTTCTTTTAAATGTTCCCCTCTTGAAATTGTGATTTCAAGAAACTATTAAACATCCATGATGAATTAAAATTGGATATATGAGTCTGTATTTTAGCAAAAATGTTAAAACTGGAGGTAAAAATCCAAGAGTCAAAAGCATGTAGGTAGTATTTAAGACCACAGGATTTGATGAGCTCATTTAGGAAGTCTGTGTTCAAGGAGTGAACACTGTGGTAACCCAACAGTTAAAATTAGGAAAGTGTAGTCGGATTTTTCAGGGGCAGTGTTGGTTCAGTGGTAAAATTCTCATTTTCTGTGTAGGAGAGGCCCAGATTCCACTCCCGGCTGATACAATTCAAGCACAGCCACTACCCATTTGTCAGTGGACGTTTGAGTGTTGTTATGGTGCTGGACAGGTTTCAGTGGAGTTTCAAGACTCTGACAGACTAGGAAGAAAAGCTTTCTGATCTAGTTGCAAAAATCAGCCAGTGAAAACCCTTTGGATCACAGCAGCCTGATCTTATTGTACGTGGGGTTGCCAAGAGTCTGGGGCTGACTCAACATTAATAGTAGGATTTTTCAAAATCAACCAAGAAAAGATATCTGCAAATATGGAAAGAAAACAAGAAGATTATGATGTTCCAGAATGTAGCTGACATTCTTTAAAGGATGAATTCAAGTAATTCCAATTTGATACCTGTGTAATTAAAGAATGCTAGCTATTATAATAAAAACACCTCAAAATCTTGATTATTTTACATGCAAAATGTTTATTCTAACTTGTGCTATGTCCAGTTCTTGGTAGGTGGGGAGGGGAAGAGCCCAAAGCTAAAACAGGCTTTGTCTTCTCTGATATCATCTTCTAAATTCAACCTGAACATCAATAAACAGCTGGCCTATGGGGGAAAAGAGAGGATCAAAAGTGGAAAATTTGGGGGCCAAACCTGGAAGTGGCATATATCACTTCTGCCCATTTATACCTGGTCAGAGCAGAGCCAATTGCAAGAGAGGCTGGGAAATAGAGTGTAGCTCTTAGCCCATGTGGCCAAATAAATTAGTATGGTGAGATGCCAGTCAGTCTCTGCAACAAGTATCGGAATTACCTTAGAGACTTATTTATATTAACTAAAATGTGAATTTTTTTTCCTTCTTTGTGTTCTGTTACATTTTTATATAATTTGTTCAATAAAATGAAATATCTGTAACAAGTGCATTTTAGCCTTTATCTAGATAGACCCAAGCGAACTATTTTAGAATAGAGAAGTTTACTGGTTACATTTTAATGATGACCTAAGTTAGTAAACAATTTTGCTAAATACATCTGGATGGTTCTTGTAGTTTGGCCTCAGTAAACCATTCTAATAAGTAGTGCTGTGTCATGGTTCATTTGATTTTGTTATATACACCTACACAAAGGGAAGGACTTCACTGGTTGAGATTCTTTGAGACAACAAAGCTTTTGAAAAACAAATGGATTGTGTCTGAACATTTGGACCTCTGACTTTTCAGTGGGATTACCCTCATTAATTTTAGACCTAAGAAGGAGGGTATCCTTGGTTTGTGTGTGTGTGTAATGAAAAGCTCAGTATCCAATAGAGCGTAAGGGTCACTAACAGAAGGCCAGAAAGAACACTGGGCTTAGGACCAGTGCAATAGTGTCTCTACTTCTCCATTTACTGGCTTAGCAAACTGGGAAGATGCGCTTAACCTAAGTCGTCAAGTCGAATAATGATTCTTCTTTACAGAGCTGTTGCTGAATATTGATTGTGGTAATGTAAAGAAAATGTTTTTCAAATTACAAAGAAAGAGTTCAAGAAATTGTCATTCTTTCCATTCTTATTATTTTCATGAGCAGCTTCTCTTTTTTAAACCAGGTTTACTTGTTTGACTTTGTGTGATTGCTACTATACATATACCCCATTTCCCCTTTAACTTGATTTATACCACAATACTGCATATGTATACTCTATGTTCAAGAGCATGTTTGAGTGTCTTCTGACATCCATTTTGGTCTTTCTTCCTTTCGTTTTTAGTGACTTCTTGCTGTCTTCACGTATGATATCCTTGATTATTTAATTAATTATGTTAATTATAAGAAATTAAATTAATAATAAGTACCAAGAGTATTTTTTCAGGTACTCATTCAGTAATTCAGAGCTTATAAATATCAAAGGTTCTGTCTTTTCATGGGTCAGTATCACTTTAGTCATATATCGCAACTCACCAAACTCTCAATAATAAGGATAAACACTTGTTTTTTTTTGACAGAGAGGAAAGAGAATATCTGTAGTTTTTCAGCCCTTGGATAAGTAAACTAAATTGAGTCTATGCAGCATTAGTATGGTATTTAATTAGTGTGGTAACGACTGTTGTTGTTGTTAGGTGCCATCAAGTTGGTCCTGACTCATCGCGTCCCTATGTACAACAGAAGGAAACACTACCCAATCCTGTGCCCTCTTCATGATATTTGTAATGCACAAGCCCATTACTGCAGCCACTGTGTCGATCCATTTCATTCAGGATCTTCCTCTTTTTCATTGACCCTCTACTTTTCCAAGCATGATGTCCTTCTCCAGAGACTGATTCTTTCTGCTAACATGTTCTAAGTATGTGAGATGAAGTCTCCTGTCCTTGCTTTTGAGCAGAATTCTGGTTGTACTTCTTTCAAGATACTTTTGTTTGCTCTTTTGGCAGTCCATGGTATATTCAATATTTTTCACCAACACTAATTTAATGGCATCAATTCTTCTTTTGTCCTCCTTATTCATTGTTCAGCTTTTGCATGAATACAAGGCAATTGAAAAAACCATGGTTTGGGTCAGGCACATCTTAGTCCTCAAAGTCCCATCTTCGCTTTTTAACACCTTAAAGCGTTCTTTTGCAGTAAATTTGCCCAATGCAATGTTTCACCTGATTTTTTGACTGCTGCTTCCATGAATGTTGATTGTGGATCCAAGTAAAATGAAATCCCTGACAACTTCAATCTTTTCTTTTTTTATCATAACGTTGCTTATCGGTTCATTGTGAGTGTTTTCACATTCTTTATGTTGAGGTATAATTTGTAGTGAAGGCTGTGGTATCTGACCTTCATCAGTAAGTGCTTCAAGTCCTCTTTGCTTTCAGCAAGCAAGGTTGTGTCATCTGCACATAGCAGGTTGTTAATGAGTCTTCCTCCAATACTGATGCCTCATTCTTGTTCACATAGCCTGGCTCCTCAGATTATGTGCTCAATATACAAATTGAATAGGTATGGTAAAATGATACAATTCTGACATACATCTTTCCCAACATTAAACCACAGAGTATCCCTTTGTTCTGTTCTAAGGGCTGCCTCTTGGTCTATTTACAGGTTCTACATAAGCACACTTAAATGTTCTGGAAGTACCATTCTTTGAAATGTTACCCACGATTTGCTATCATCCACAAGGTTGTATGCCTTTGCACGGTCAATAAAACACAGATAATCATCTTTCTGGTATTTTCTGCTTTCACCCAAGATCCATCTGACATCAGCAATGATATTCTTTGTTCAACTTTCTCTTCTGAATCCAGCTTGAATTTCTGGCAGTCCCCTGTCAATGTACTGCTGCAATCACATTTGAATGATATGCAAAATTTTACTTGTGTGTGATTGAATGATATCGTTTAGTAATTTCTTCATTCTGTTGGATCACCTTTCTTTGGAACAGGCACAAGTACGGATCTCTCCAGTGGGCTGTCCAGGTAGCTATCTTCCAAATTTCTTGACATAGACGAATGAGTGTCTCCAGCACTGCATTTGTTTGTTGAAACATCTCAATTGGTGTTCTGTTAATTCTTGGAGCCTTGTTTTTTGCCAGTGCCTTCAGTACAGCTTGGACTTCTTCCTTTTGTACTTATCGGTTTTTGATCACGTGGTACCTCCTGAAATGGCTGAGTGTTGACCAATTCTTTTTGATACAGTGACTCAATATATTTTTCCATCTTCTTTTGAATCTTCAGGCATCGTTCAACATTTTCCATGTAGAATTCTTCACATTTGCAACTTTTGAGGCTTGAATTTTTCTTCAGTTTTTCAGCTTGAGTAATGTCAATCATATTCGTCCCTTATTTTCTAAACCCAGGTCTTTGCTCCCTTCATCATAGTACTTTGACTCTTGAGTACCCTATGAAATCTTCTATTTGGTTTTTTTACTTCATAATTTCTTCCATCAAGTTAGTTACTCTATACTCTATATTCAAGAGCAACTTTCAGAGTCTCTTCTGACATCCATTTTGGTCTTTGGTTTCTTTCTGGTCTTTTTAATGACCTTTTGCTTTCTTTCTTTTTTTTTTTTTATTGTGCTTTAAGTGAAAGTTTACAGTTCAAGTTAGTTTCTCATACAAAAATGTATACACACATTGTTATACGGCGCTAGTTGCTCTCCCTATAATGTGACAGCACACTTCTCCTTTCCACCCTGGATTTCCTGTGTCCATTCAACCAGTTCCTGTCCCTTTCTGCCTTCTCTTCTTGTCTTTGGACAGGAACTGTTCATTTAGTCTCCTGTCTACTTGAGTTAAGAAGCACACTATTCATGAATATCTTTTTATGTCTTATAGTGTAGTTTAATCTTTTTTTTTGAAGAGTTGGTTTCAGGAATGATTTTAGTTTTGGGCTAACAGAGAGTCTGGGGGCCATGTCTTCAACCTTTTGGTTTCTTCATGTATGATGTCCTTAATGTCATTCCACAACTAGTCTGATCTTCAGTTATTAGTGTTCAGTGAGTGAAATCTATCCTTGAGATGGTCTTTAAATTCAGGTAGGATATATACAAGCTATATTTTGGCTCTGGTGAACTTGTTTATCTTAGTTATCTAGTGCTGCTCTAACAGAAATACCACAAGTGGATGGTTTTAACAAAGAGAAGTTTATTTTCTCCTAGTAAAGTAGGCTAAAAGTCCAAATTCAGGGCTTCAGCTCCAGGGGAAGGCTTTTTCTCTCTGTCGGCCTTCTCAACAATCTTCCCCCACACTAGGAGCTCCTCCACACAGGGACCCTGGGTCCAACGGATAAGCTTTGCTCCCGGCACTGCTTTCTTGGTGGTATGAGGTCCCCCTGTCTCTCTGTTGGCTTCTTTCTTTTATATCTCAAGAGATTGCCTCAAGACACAATCCAGTCTTGTAGATTGAGCCCTGCCTCACTAACACAACTGCCACCCATCTTCCCTCATTAATATCATAAAGGCAAGATTTACAACATATAGGAAAATCACACAATACTGGGAATCATGGCCCAGCCAAATTGATACACGTATTTTGGGGGGACATAATTCAATCCATGACATCATTTTAATTTTCTTCAGTTTCAACTCAAACTTTTGTATAAGGAATTGATAGTCTATTCAGCCCCTGGCTTTGTTCTGAGTGATGACATTGAGCTTCTCCATGGCTTTTTCCCACAGATGTAGTCAATTTGATTCCTGTGTATTCCACCTGGTGAAGTCCACATGGATAGTCATCATTTATGTTGGTAAAAAAAGGTATTTGTAATCCAGAAGTCATTAGCCTTGTAAAATTCTATTATGTAATCTCCAGCATCATCTCTATCACCAAGGCCATATTTTCCATTTGCTAATCCTTCTTTTTTGTCCCATCTTTTACATTCCAATCATCAGTAATTATCAATGCATTTTGATTGCGTGTTTGGTCAATTCAAACTGCAGAAGTTGGTAAAAATCTTCAATTTCTTCATCTTTGGCCTTTGTGGTTGGTCCATAAATTTGAATAGTAGTATTAAATGGTCTTTTTTGTAGGCATATGGATATTATCCTATCACTGACAACCTTGTACTTCAGGAGAGACTTTTCTTTCTTTTTTTTTTTTTAATTTTTATTGTGCTTTAAATGAAAGTTTACAAACCAAGTCAGTCTTTCATGCAAAAACTTATATACACGTTGTTATATACTCCTAGTTGCTCTCCCTCTAATGAGACACTCCTTCCCTCCACTCTCTATTTTTGTGTTCATTCGGCCAACTTCTGACCCCTTCTGCCCTCTCTTCTCTTCTCCAGACAGGAGCTGCCCACATAGTCTCATGCCTCCAAGAAGCTCACTCTTCACCAGTATCATTTTCTATTCCATAGTCCAGTCCAAAACCTGTCTGAAGCATTGGCTTTGGAATCAGGATAGATCTGGAAATGTTCTTTTTAATGATGAATGTAACTCCATTCCTCTTCAATTTGTCATTTACTGCATAAAAAAACCACAAGATTTTCTGATTCAAAATGGCCAATATCAGTCAATTTCAGCTCACTAATCCCTATGGTATCAATATTTATGCTCTCCATTTCATTTTTGATGACTTCCAATTTTCCTAGATTCATACTTCATACATTTCACTTTCCAATTATTAATGGCTATCTGCTGCTGTTTCTTCCCATTTTGGGTCATGCCACCTTAGCAAATGAAGGTCCTGAAAGCTTTACTCCATCCACTTCGTTAAAGTTGACTTTACTTTGAAGGAGGCAGCTCTTCCCAAGTCATATTTTGAGCGCCCTCCAACCTGAGGGGTTCATCTTCCAGTACTATATCAGACAGTGTTCTGCTGCTATTCTTAATGTTTCCGCTGGCCAACTGTTTTCAGAAATAAACCACTAGATCCTTCTTCCTAGTTTTCTTAGTCTGGAAGTTCTGTTGAATCCTGTCCAACATGGGTGACCCTGCTGATATTGGAAATACTGGAGGCATAGTTTCCAGCATTACAGCAACATGAAAGCCACCACAGTACAACAAACTGACAGATGAATGGTGGGTTGCAATATATGTGTTCTTAAATGGCTTGTGAAATTCATTAATTAAAATAATGTATTTATTTATTTGTGAGTTTAGTTATATAAACATATGGTCTTTTAACATAGACATTTTGGATCACAAAATGCTAATAGAATACACACAAATATACAGACATATATATACTTATATATGTATGTATACATATGTATATGCATATACATGTATATATACACATGCATTTATGAATACACACATATATAACTGTATTGATATAAAATATTATAATAAATATATGATTTATTGAACAAACACAAGCAATAAAATTGAAATTTGGCCAAATAAAATTCAATCTTGCCTCATTAATGAAGTAGCAAATGAAATTAAGTATTAAATACAATGTCTTAGGGAAAATGTATATAGAGAGACACACAGAAAGTAACTAACAATTTTCCAATCATTTGAAACATCTGGACACTCTTGTATAAATGAAAAAGCGTATTACTCTTCATAAATTTGATTTTTTTATAGTCACTGAAGCAGAAAACCACACACATTAAATACAATATTAGGGTAATTTCAAGGGCTTCATGGTTTTCTGACTTGTCTCTCAATGTACGTATCTCTTGTCTTAAAGAAAAGTTTTTCTTGGCAAGAAGCCCTGTTGAAGTCTGTAAATAATAAAAGCTGTTGAGCAGAAATAATGAAAATTATAGGTACAGCATAGCAGAAATTGAGAGAAATAATTTTATAAAATAAATTATGAACTACAGTAGTATAATTTGTTATTCTGTGTTCTATCAATAAACAATATAGTATCGTACATTACATTATAGTGGTATAGTTCCTGTTACATTTTCAATTTATTTAAAGACAGACAAATGGCAGAATAAAATCACCACAGCAACCTTTTTTTGTGCACATTACAATCACACATACTATTTTTTTTTTGTTTTCTATTTAGTTCTACAGCAGAGTTGTTCTACAACATAGAAATTGCTTGTCACAACCTAGGTGAAACCTAACCTTGATGGAACGTTTCACAGTTCACCACAGCTTTTTGTCCAGGCAGTGTTTTCTTTAAGACTTCTGAAATACAGCCAATTATTAAATCATTTTTATAGCATGAGCAGATGGAATATATACTACAAGTTTTTGAAAGTCCCATAAAAAATTAAAGTCATTTAGTAGCCCCAGTAATTGCGCACTGACCTTTAAAATACAATAAACCTGTATTTGGTTTGTTCCTTAAAAAAATGGTATAATACTTATCACAGACTTACGCCCAGCAGCAGTAATGATGAAGTTGTTGTGGTAGTTTTAAGGCAAGCTAAGAAATAGGAATTAGGAAAGGATTCAGCTGTTCCTGACAAGAGATGCTATTGATTTGCCACACCTTGACAGTAAGTGCATGTGTTGGAGAAGACGAGTACATTACTTAGATAACTTTTCATTGAACGTCACAAGATTCAGGAGCACCTAGGCTTGGAAAGAAAACAAATGAATTTTGGAATCCAAGTTGTGTCACACACAGCAATTTATTCTTACTGTTCTACATAGTCTCAAAATACTACTTCTTTATTTCTCTATTCCTTTTGTAACAAATGTCCACAAACTTAGTAGCTTAAAATAAAACAAATGTGTTATTTACAGCTCTGGAGGTTCAAACCATCAAACCCACTGCTGTCAAGTCGATTTCCACTAATAGCAACCTTATAAGACGGGGTGGAAATGCCACATAGGGTTTCCAAGGCTGTAACTCTTTATGGAAGTAGATGGTCACGTCTTTCTCCCACAGAGCTGCTGGTGGGTTCCAACTGCTGACAATTGGGTTAGCAGCTGAGTGGTTTAACCATTGAGTCACAAGATCTCCACTTCTGGAGGTCACAAATATTAAAATCAAGGTTTCAGAAGGACTGTATTCATTCTGGATGCTGCAGGGGAGAATCCATTTCCTTGCCTTTTTCAGCTTCTAGAGTTTTTTAGAGGCCACCTACATACCTTGGCTTATGACCCCCTCTTCTGTCTTCAAGGTCAGCAGTGTGTCATCTTCTTTCCTCTCTGACTCCATTTCCTCAACTTTTCTCCAACTCTAATGTTCCTTTCCCCCTCTTATAAGGACACTTATGATTATGTTGGGCCCATCTGGATAATCCAAAATAATTTCACCATCTCAAGATCCTTAGTCACATCTGCAAAATCAGGAAAGGTAACTGTGTGGTGCACGCTACATTTACTCAAAGATTTTGATCTTTGTCATTAATTCCTGATAACCTCTAAAACCTTGACATTTCCCCAGTGATTAAAGTATCTTTGATAAGGGCTCCAGACCACACCCAAGCGTTTATGCTAATGAGGTGACTCAGGTCAGTGTTGTCCGGGCCAGAAAGAACTACCTTGATTCAGTTGACCTCAGGGGAGGTGGGATGATTCAATCAATCATGGCTATGTAATGAGGTCTCAAAAACTCTACAAGAGTTTCACTCACACCAAGGATTTCACAATTTGAGTTATAGCTCAGAGGGCCCCATCAAGGTCCACAAAGCCTAAGATATGATATGAAAGCTCCATGAGCTTCCTGTTTGGCAAAAGACACCTCTCAGAAGAGTGATCTACTACTTGTTTGGAACACGGAAGCTCTGGGTTGGGAAACCTCCAAGATCTTGTCCTATGCATAACTTCTTTACACTGATCCTGATTTATAATCTTTACAATAGAGCTGTAATTGTAATTATAGTGCTTTTCATGAGTTCTGTGAGTACTTCTAGTGAATTATAGAACCCAAAGGAGTAGGAGGAGCCAGCAAGTCAGAAATAAGGAGATTGAGGGCTTTCCCAGTTTACAGCTAGTATTCTGAGGGGGTAGAGAAAACACCCAAATTTATAACCAGCAGCTTCAAGATGAGGGAAGACCTAGGGACTCTGAAGTTGGCATCTGAAGTCTTGGGTCAAGTTGGCAGTATATAGGAGTACGTTCTTTAACTTGTGAGATTTTATCTCGCTCCAAATGGTTAGCGTTAGGGGAAAAAGTGCTGCCCGTGCAGCTGGTGCCAGAACAGAAGTGGCAGAGAAGTGAAAAGTTGGGATTTGATATATTCTTATAGTAATATGGAGCCCTGGTGGCACAATGGTTAAGAGCTCAGGCTGCTAACCAAAAAGTTGGCAGTTTGAGTCCACCAGCTGATCTCCGGAAAACCTATGGTGCAGTTCTACCCTGTTCTATAGGGTTACTATGAGTCAGAATTGACTTAATGTCAACAGATTTGGCTTTGGCTTTGGTACAGTAACATATTCACAGATTTCAGGGATTAGAATGTGGACATCTTTGGGGGCCTTTAGTCAGCCTGGAAACCCTAGTGGCATAGTGGTTAAGATTTATGGCTGCTAAAATTTTTTTTTTTTTTTAACCAAAAGGTTGGTGGTTCAAATCCGCCAGGGGCTGTTTGGAAACTCTTTGAGGCAGATTAGTTCTACAGGATCTCTATGAGTCAGATTTAATGGCAACGGATTTGATTTGGTTTTGACTCAGCCTACCTCATTATGTAAGAAATTATGATCATTTCAATATAACTATGACAATGAACTCTATTTTCCAGCTCAAATTTTCCATTAACAGGTCTAAATTTTTTAGTGTCTGATAGTGAAGCCTGGTGAAGTCTGGAGTCTATAGCAAGCTACAATGCAGCCTGGTTAATTTGTTTCATTTAATGAAGGAAATCCATGAGCAAAAAAAAAAATGCTGCTATTAAAAATTTATCTTCAGGAGGGCGGGGCCAAGATGGCTGACTAGGTAGAAGCTACCTCGGATCCCTCTTGCAACAAAGACTTGGAAAAACAAGTTAATAGAGCACATACACGACAATCTAAGAACCCTGACCATCAAACACAGAGCTAAAGAGTTGACCTGAGTGACATAGACTGAGAACGAGCAACCACAGGGAAGCAGTGACTGTTTTCGGAGCCTAGAGCCAGCGTCCCAGTCAGAAAACCTTGGCGCCGGGATTTAGACTAGGCACAGGGGAGCTGAGTACGGCATCCTGAGATGGCGCAAACACGGGGTGCAGCCCCAGCCCCCAGAAGTGACCTTGGGTGAAGCCCAGCCAGTGCACCCAGGCAGCACAGTGACGTGACTGACAGGAGGAGAAGTCACCAAGAGGCAGCGACTGGTTTTCGAGCCTGGAGTGTGGCGTCCCAGCTGGGGAATCTTGGCGCTGGGCTTTGGACTGGAAGCGAAGGAACAGACCACGGCTTCTGAGACAGCACAAGCACAGGACAGGGGCCTGACCCTCATGGGCAATCTCAACCCAGCCAATGCACACAGGCTACACACCCCTGGGGAATCTCAGATAAAACAGTCATCACCAAGCAAGATAACTAACTTTGTCTATATTCCTGGGTGCTACTCTCTCCTATCTATCTGATCCCTCCCTTCCCCTTCCCAGGCAGCTTCATTAACATTGGAATTTCCTGAGCCAGACAGTGAATTGTGATGCTGTTTTTTTGTTTGTTTGTTTTGTTTTGTCTTTTCCTAACCCATTCTCCTGGCCTGAGAGAAGCAACTACAAAAAAAAAACAGGGACCAAAAATCCTTCCCTGACTTCCCGAAATTGGACTACAAACACAGAACCAGCTCCAGCCAAGCATATGAGATCCACAGTCTGGGGCTTTCATCCCTACAGGGAACAAGGTGGCTATTATAATGCAAAGGCAATTCTGATAGGGATCTGACTGTAACTGTTTTAGCGGATTACTGGAAAGACAAGTTTCCCAGGTCTGATATCTCTGCATATTAAACAGAGCCCTCACTGACCCACAACAGGGAACCGAGGGCTGAAGCTCCACCCAAACCACCTAGACTCCTGCCATAGGGGTCTGAGGATAGTGACACCTACCAATCTGTAGAGGTACATGCATTGGGTGCCTAAGGTACACCTGCTGAGCCCACCCACCAAAGTGCTTTAGGAATAGAGACACATCTACATCACTGGCACTTGGGGGAAGCCTGTCAACATCCTGCCCCCGCTGAAGTGTGACCCCCTGCTGTTACTAGAATCTGGTGCACACAACTATCACCACTACTCCTCTAACTGAATAGGTGACAGTCTACACCACACACTTGGTGACTGAAAATCAGATTCTCCTCAAGAATAATGAATGGAATCTTAGGCTTATATATCTGGTAACAGCCCAAACCACCTGGTAATGGGACATAAGTGATTCAAGGGCTACAACAATCAAGACAGCGCAATCTAGTAGCCCATCTATGTATATTGAAAGAAAATAGAACAAGATAAGACTCAGTGAGCAAATATAAAATAAATCATTACAATATCATATAGATGGCTTGGAGACAGCAGTTGGTATCAAACCACATAAAGAAGCAGACCATGATTGCTTCCACAATTCCTGAAACTCAAGAATCAAAATCTTTCCCAAATGAAGATACAATCCTGGAATTGCCAGATGCAGAATATAAAAAACTAATTTACAGAATGCTTCAAGACATCAGGGATGACCTCATAAATGAAACAAGGCAATCTACAGAAAAAGCTAAGTAACACACTGATAGAGCAGTTGAAGAAATCAAAAAGATTATTCAACAACATAGTGGAAAAATTAATAAGCTGCAAGAATCCATAGAGTGACAGCATTCAGAAACCAAAAAGATTAAGAGTAAAATTAAAGAATTAGATAACTCAATAGGAAGTCAGAGGAGCAGAATTGAGAAATTGGAATGCAGAGTGGGGGACCTGGAGGATAAGGGAATTGACACCAATATAGCTGAAAAAAATCATATAAAAGAATTAAAAAAAATGAAGAAACCTTAAGAATCAGGTGGGACTCTATCAAGAAGAATAACTTGCAGGTGATTGGAGTTCCAGAAAAGGGAGGGACAACAGAAAATACAGAGAGAATAGTTGAAGATCTGTTGGCAGAAAACTTCCCTGACATCATGAAAGACGAAAGGATATGTATCCAAGATGCTCATCGAACCCCATGTAAGATTGATCCAAAAAGAAAATCACCAAGACATGTTATGATCAAACTTGCCAAAACCAAAGATAAAGAGAAAATTTTAAAAGCAGCCAGGGATAAAAGAAAGGTCTCCTACAAAGGAGAATCAAAAAGAATAAGTTCAGACTACTCAGCAGAAATCAGGCAGTCAAGAAGGCAATGGGATGACATATATAGAGCATTGAAGGAGAAAAACTGCCAGCCAAGGATCATATATCCAGCAAAACTCTCTCTCAAGTATGAAGGTGAAATTAAAACATTTACAGATAAACACAAGCTTAGAGAATTTGCAAAAACCAAACCAATGCTACAAGAAATACTAAAGGAAATTGTTTGGTCAGAAAATCAATAATATCAGATACCAGCACAACACAAGGTCACAGAACAGAACATCCTGATATCAACTCAAATAGGGAAATCACAAAAACAAATTAAGATGAATTAAAAAAAAATGCTCAAAACAGGGAATCATTGAAGTCATTATGTAAAAGATCACAATAATCAAAAAGAGGGACTAAACACAGGAGGCATAGAACTGCCACGTGGAGAGGGAAACAAGGCGATATAGGACAATACAAGTTAGGTTTTTACTTAGAAAAATAGGGGTAAATATTAAGGTAACCACAAAGAGGTCTAACAATTAAATAACTCAAAATAAAAACCAAGAAAAGCATAATGACTCAGCAAACATAAATTCAACTACTATGAAAATGAGGAACACACAATTTACAAAGAAAAACATCTCAGCACAAAATAGGAAGTGGAAAAATGAAATTGGCAACAACACACACAAAAAGGCATCAAAATGACAGCACTAAACACATACTTATCTATAGTTACGCTGAATGTAAATGGACTAAATGCACCAATAAAGAGACAGAGAATCTCAGACTGGATAAAGAAATATGATCCATCTATATGCTGCCTACAAGAGACACACCTTAGACTTAGAGACACAAACAAGCTAAAACTCAAAGGATGGAAAAAAAATATATCAAGCAAACAACAAGCAAAAAAAGAGCAGGAATAGCAATATTAATTTCTGACAAAATAGACTTTAAAGTTAAATCCACCACAAAGGATAAAGAAGGACACTACATAATGATTAAAGGGACAATTTACCAGGAAGATATAACCATATTAAATATTTATGCACCCAATGACAGGGCTGCAAGATACATAAAACAAACTTTAACAGAACTGAAAAGTCATATAGACACCTCCAGAATTATAGTAGGAGACTTCAACACACCACTTTCAGAGAAGGATAGGACTTCCAGGAAGAAGCTCAATAGAGACACGGAAGACCTAATTGCTACAACCAAACAACTTGACCTCATTGACTTATACAGAACACTCCATCCAACAGCTACAAAGTATATTTTTTTTTCTAGTGCACATGGAACATTCTCTAGAATAGACCACATATTAGGTCAGAAAACAAACCTTTCTGGAATCCAAAACATCAAAATATTGCAAGGCATATTCTCAGACCATGAGGGCATAAAAGCAGAAATCAATAACAGAAAAATCAGGGAAAAGAAATCAAATACTTGGAACCTGAACAAAACCCTGCTCAAAAAAGACTGGGTTATAGAAGACATTAAGGAGGGAATAAAGAAATTCATAGAATGCAATGAGAATGAAAACACTTTCTATCAAAATCTCTGGGACACAGCAAAAGCAGTGCTCAGAGGTCAATTTATATCGATAAATGCACACATACATAAAGAAGAAAGAGCCAAAATCAGAGAATTGTCCCTACAACTTGAACAAATAGAAAGCGAGCAACAAAAGAATCCATCACACACGAGAAGAAAACAAATAATAAAAATTAGAGCTGAACTAAATGAATTAGAGAACAGAAAAACAATTGAAAGAATTAACAAAGCCAAAAGCTGGTTCTTTGAAAAAATTAACAAAATTGATAAACCATTGGCCAGACTGACTAAAGAAATACAGAAAAGGAAACAAATAACCTGAATAAGAAATGAGATGGGCCCTATCACAACAGACCCAAATGAAATTAAAAGAATCATATCAGATTATTATGAAAAATTGTACTCTAACAAATTTGCAAACCTAGAAGAAATGGATGAATTCCTAGAAAAACACTACCTACCTAAACTAACACAATCAGAAGTAGAACAACTAAATAGACCCATAACAAAAAAAGACAATGAAAATGTAATCAAAAAACTCCCAGCAAAAAAACAAAAAAAAAAACCCTCGCCCGGATGGCTATACTGCAGAGTTCTACCAAACTTTCAGAGAAGAGTTAACTCCACTACTACTAAAGGTATTGCAAAGCATAGAAAATGATGGAATACTACCTAACTCATTCTATGAAGCCAGCATATCCCTGATACCAAAACCAGGTAAAGACACCACAAAAAAAGAAAATTACAGACCTATATCCCTCATGAGCATAGATGCAAAGCTCCTCAACAAAATTCTAGCCAATAGAATTCAACAACATATCAAAAAAATAATCCACCATGACCAAGTGGGATTTATATCAGGTGTACAAGGTTGGTTTAATATTAGAAAAACCATTTATGTAATCCACCATATAAATAAAATACAAAAGACAAAAACCACATGATCTTATCAATTGATGCAGAAAAGGCATTTGACAAAGTCCAACACCCATTTATGATAAAAACTCTCACCAAAATAGGAATTGAAGGAAAATTCCTCAACATAATAAAGGGCATCTATACAAAGCCAACAGCCAACCTCACCCTAAATGGAGAGAGCCTGAAAGCATTTCCCTTGAGAACGGGAACCAGACAAGGATGCCCTTTATCACCGCTTTTATTCAACATTGTGCTAGAGGTCCTAGCCAGAGCAATTAGGCTAGACAAAGCAATAAAGGGCATCTGGATTGGCAAGGAAGAAGTAAAATTTCTCTATTTGCAGATGACATGATCTTATACACAGAAAACCCTAAGGAATCCTCCAGAAAACTACTGAAACTAATAGAAGAGTTTGGTAGATCTCAGGTTTTAAGATAAACATACAAAAATCACTGGGATTCCTCTACATCAACAAAAAAGAACATCAAAGAGGAAATCACCAAATCAATACCATTCATGGTAGCCCCCAAGAAGATAAAATACTTAGGAATAAATCTTACCAGAGATGTAAAAACCTATACAAAGAAAACTACAAAGTACTACCACAAGAAACTAAAAAAGACCTACTTAAGTGGAAAAACATACCTTGCTCATGGATAGGAAGACTTAATATAGTAAAAATGTCTATTCTACCAAAAGCCATCTATACATACAATGCACTTCGATCCAAATTCCAAGGACATTTTTTAATGTGATGGAGAAACAACTCACCAACTTCATATGGAAGGGAAAGAAGCCCCGGATAATTAAAGCATTACTGAAAAAGAAGAAGAAAGTGGGAGGCCTCACTTTACCTGATTTTAGAACCTATTATACAGCCACAGTAGTCAAAACAGCCTGGTACTGGTACAACAACAGGCACATAGACCAATGGAACAGAATTGAGAACCCAGATATAAATCCATCCACATATGAGCAGCTGATATTTGACAAAGGCCCAGTGTCAGTTAAATGGGGAAAAGACAGTCTTTTTAACAAATGGCGCTGGCATAACCGGATATCCATTTGCAGAAAAATGAAACAGGACCCATACCTCACACCATGCACAAAAACTAACTCCAAGTGGATCAAAGACCTAAACATAAAGACTAAAATGATAAAGATCATGGAAGAAAAAAATAGGGACAACATCAGGAGCCCTTAAAGAAGGCATAAACAGAATACAAAACATTACCAAAAATGACGAAGAGAAACCAGAAAACTGGGAGCTCCTAAAAATCAAATACTTGTGCTCATCTAAAGACTTCACCAAAAGAGTAAAAAGACCACCTACAGACTGGGAAAAACTTTTCAGCTATGACATCTCCGACCAGTGCCTGATCTCTAAAATCTACATGATTCTATTAAAACTCAACCACAAAAAGACAAACAACCCAATCAAAAAATGGGAAAAGGATATGAACACGCACTTCACTAAAGAAGATATTCAGGCAGCTAACAGATACATGAGAAAATGCTCTCGATCATTAGCCATTAGAGAAATGCAAACTAAAACTATGACGAGATTCCATCTCACTCCAACAAACTCCAACAAGGCTGGCATTAATCAAAAAACACAAAATAATAAATGTTGGAGAGGCTGTGGATAGATTGGAACTCTTATACAGTGCTGGTGGGAATGTAAAAAGTTATAACCACTTTGGAAATCTATCTGGTGTTTTCTTCAAAAGTTAGAAATAGAACTACCATACAACCCAGAAATCCCACTCCTCGGAATATACCCTAGAGAAATAAGAGCCTTCACACAAACAGGTATATGCACACCCATGTTTATTGCAGCTCTGTCTACAATAGTAAGAAGCTGGAAGCAACCAAGGTGTCCATCGACGGATGAATGGTTAAGTAAATTATGGCATATTCACACAATGGAATACTACACATCGATAAAGAACAGTGACGAATCTGTGAAACATTTCATAACATGGAGGAACCTGGAAGGCATTATGCTGAGTGAAGTTTGTCAGATGCAAAAGGACAAATATTGTATAAGACCACTATTACAAGATCTTGAGAAATAGTATAAATTGAGAAGAGCACATACTTTTGTGGTTACAAGGCGGGGAGGGAGGGAGGGTGGGAGAGGGTTTTTTACTGATTAGGTAGTAGATAAGAACTACTCCAGGTGAAGGGAAGGACAATACTCAATACAGGGAAGGTCAGCTCAGCTGGACTGGACCAAAAGCAAAGAAGTTTCTGGGATAAACTGAATGCTTCTAAGGTCAGCGGAGCAAGGGCGGGGGTTTGGGGACTATGGCTTAAGGGGACTTCTAAGTCAATTGGCGAAATAATTCTATTATGAAAACATTCTGCATCCCACTTTGAAGTGTGGCTTCTGGGGTCTTAAATGCTAACAAGCACCATCTAAGATGCATCACTTGGTCTCAATCCACCTGGATCAAAGGAGAATGAAGAACACCAAGGTCACACGATAACTATGAGCCCAAGAGACAGAAAGGGCCACATGAACCAGAGACTTACATCATCCTGAGACCAGAAGAACTAGATGGTGTCCGGCCACAACCGATGACTGCCCTGACAGGGAGCACAACAGAGAACCCCTGAGGGAGCAGGAGGACAGTGGGATGCAGACCCCAAATTCTCATAAAAAGACCAGACTTAATGGTCTGACTGAGACTAGAAGAATCCCCGGCGGTCAGGGTCCCCAACCTTCTGTTGGTCCAGGACAGGAACCATTCCCGAAGACAACTCATCAGACATGTAAGGGATTGGAAAATGGGTTGGAGAGAGATGCTGATGAAGAGTGAGCCACTTGTATCAGGTGGACACTTGAGACTGTGTTGGCATCTCCTGTCTGGAGGGGAGATGGGAGGGTAGAGAGGGTTAGAAACTGGCAAAACCATCATGAAAGGAGAGAGTGGAAGGAGGGAGCAGGCTGACTCATTCGGGGGAGAGTAAGTGGGAGTATGGAGTAAGGTGTACCTAAGCTTATATGTGAGAGACTGACTTGATTTGTAAACTTTCACTTAAAGCACAATAAAAATTATTAAAAAAAAATTTATCTTCTGACCAACACAATGTAATTATTTACTACCAAACAGAAGTTATTTCAACTTTCAAAATCATTTTCCTTCGTCAAATCTATGGTATCCAGATATGAGGTGAAGCTTACCTGCACATCTGGCTTCTGCCATCATCATTAGTTTTTCTCTTCCTCTGACTTGTGTACAAAACTCAACACCCTCAGCAACTAGTTTCGACAAGAGTTTCACTCACACCAAGGATTTCACAATTGCAGTTGTAGCTGAGAGGGCCCCATCACGCTCCACTAAGCCTAAGATATTCAATGTCTCCGAAATTCCTTTTTTAAAAAATTTTCTTCTCATTTACCTTCCCATAACCCTTTCAGAAGAAACACCAACCTCTCCCCTGACCCTCTGCATCAAAGTGTAGAGGCTATATTTTCATCAAATCTATCAGAGATTTCCAAGGTTTTTTTTTTTTTAATTCCAAACATTTAGCCAGATTGAATAAACTTTCATCTACCACATTTCACATAATATATCCAGTTGATTTGGTAATGAAAGGAGCAGATGAGAAAACCATAAAATAAAAAAAAAAAAATCACTCACTGCTTATTTCTTCAATTTATAGACTAATAAAGATGCCCTTTATTAGACTTTGAATGTTATGCTGGAAGGAGTAAAAGCTATCAGTGGTGTTAATATTTGTGACCCAGGGAGTCTCAGGGAGAATTCAACCCTTTGGTAATTATCCTGAGTGATTGGAAGAGGAATTTTGAAATTATTCTTTGTTGGAGAGCTTCAAAAGTAGGAACTTCCAGTCATGAACTCTATTGGAAGAAATAGTTCATCATTTAGTGTTTTCTACACTATCGAGTATTTTAACGGCTTCAATGTTTTCAAAACAAGAAAGAAATTGCAAAATCCTTTAAAGTTATTTGTTGATAAGAGTTAAGACTGTACAATTACTCAAAGAACCACGGAAAGGCATGTTGGTATTTTAAATTCACAAACATTAAATATTTGTTATAAATGCTCTTGGAGATTAGAGAATATCTCTAAATATAAGGAAATATCATTGTTTTCTTCCATTTGTTTAATTTTGTGTTATTTAATTTCTGAATTATAGAAGTGTTGGAAAAAACTAATATAAAACAGTTTATGTGTTTCACTTCTCAGTGATAAGTAATGAAACATCCCCAGAATTTTGAAGACTTTATAGATTTGCCGTGGCAGGCACAATGATTGGCTATCCAAAATCATCCACAACCTGGGTTTCCCTTGGCTTCTTCTACTATAATGTTGCTAAAACATTAAGCATTAACCTTCCCATATTTGCACCTGGGATTGCCAAAGATCTAGTTCTAGAAAATAAGCCACAGATGGAAATTGCTTGGTGGGGCTTCTGGGAAGCATTTTAAAGGTGAACAATGATAGCAGGCATATTCCCTTCCATCCCTACCCCTTTACCTTTCCCACTTCTTCCTCTCTGCACTAGAGAGGTGATGCCTAGAGATGAAATGTCCAGCTTTTTTTTTTTTAATACAATTTTAGACAAGTCCTGTGCTGGCTTCCCCAATATTGTGTAATGTCTTCTCCTTCACCAAAGTTACCACTTATCTACTGTCTATTTAGTATTTTTCCATCCTCACCCCATCCCCTCCCTTCTAACCATCAAAGATTATTTCTTTTTGTGTGTAAACCTTTTCATGAGTGTTTATCGTAATGGTCTCATACTGTATTTTTCCTTTTGTGATTGACTTATTTCACTCAGCATAATAAGACCCTCCAGATTCACCCATGCTGTGAGATGCTTCGCAGATTCATCATTGCTCTTTATCTTTGCATAGTGCTCCATTGTTTGTGTGTATCTTAGCCTGTTTTCCATTCATCTGTCGATGGGTATCTAGGCTGTTGTCATCTTTTTGCTATTGTGAACAATGCTGCAATGAGCATGGGGGCATATGTCTATTCATGTGATAGCTCTTATTTCTCTAGGATACATTTCAAGGAGTGGAATTGCTGGATCATATGGTATTTCTATTTCTAGCTTTCTAAGGAAGGAAGCACCATATTATTTTTCAAAATGGTTGTACCATTTTGCATTCCCACCAGTAGTACATAAGAGTTCCAATCTCCCCCAAGCCTCTGCAACATTTGTTATACCCTTTATTTTATTTCTGCCAGCAATGCTAGGGTGAGATGGTATTTCACCGTGGTTTTGACTTGCATTTCTGTAACGGCTAGTGATCACAAGCATTTCCTCATGTGTCTTTTATCCACTTGAATGTCTTATTTGGCAAAGTGTCTGTTCATTTCCTTCACCCATTTTAAATTGGATTATCTTTTTGTTGTAGAGGCATTGAATTTTCCTGCAGATTTTAGAGATTATATCTTTGTTAGATTTCTCATAGCCAAAATTTTTTTCCTATTCTGTAGGTTCTGTATTTACGATTTTGGTGAAATCTTTTGATGAGCATAAGTGTTTGATTTTTAGAAGATCCCAGTTATCTAGCTTATCTCCTGGAATTTTTGTGTTGTTAATTATGGTTTTTATCCTGTTAATGCCATGTATTAGAGCCTCTGGCCTTGATCCTATTTTTTCTTCTATGATCTTTATAGTTTTTGGTTTTATATTTAGGTCTTTGCTTCCTTTTGAATTAGTTTTTGTGTATGGTGTGAGGTATGGGTCCTTTTTCATTTTTTTGCATATGGATATCCAGTTTTCCCAGCACAGTTTATTAAAAAGACTGAGCTTTTCACCGTTTGGTGGATTTTGGACCCTTGTCAAAGATCAGGTGAGCATAGATGGATGGATTTACATCTGGCTTCTCAATTCTGTGCCATTGGTCAATGTATATGCTGTTGTGCCCGTACCCTTCCCATCTCTTTAGTTCTTCCATCTCTTTAAAGAATGCTGTTGTTATTTCAATCAGGATTGCATTGTATTCGAAGGCTGTTTTGGGTAGAATCGATGTTTTTGCAATGTTGAGTCTGCCTATCCATGAGCATGATATGTTTTTCCAATTATGTAGATCTTTTTTGGTGTCTTGCAGTAGTGCTTTGTAGTTTTCTTTGTATAGGCCTTTTACATCCCTGGTTAGATTTATTCTTAAGTTTTTTTTTTTTTTTTTAAGGGCTATTATTATTTATTTATTTATTTTATTATAAGTGGTATTGTTTTCCTGGTTTCCTTTTCCTTATTCTCTTTATCTGTGTTTAGGAATCCAACTGATTTTTGTCTATTTATCTTGTATCCTGCCACTCTGCCGAATATTTCTTTTTGTTCCAGTAGTTTTCTTGTGGAGTCTTTTGGGTCTTCTATGTATAATATCATATCATCCTCAAATAGGGACAGTTTAACTTCTTCATTACCAATTTGGATGCCCTATATTTCTTTTTCTTGCTCTAGCTCTAGCTTATTGCTCTAGCTAGGACTTCCAGCACAATGTTAAATAGGAATGGTGATAAAGGACATCCTTGTCTTTTTCCTGTTCTCAAGGGGAATATTTCCAACCTCTTTCCATTAAGAATGATGTCTGGCGTTGGTTTTGTATAGGTGCCCCTTTATTATGTTGAGGAATTTCCCTTCTATACTATGTTATTGACAGTTTTTATCAGGAATGGGTGTTGGACTTTGTCCCAAATGGCTTTTCCGTGTTGATTTAGATGATCACGTGATTCTTTTATTTTATTTACGTGGTGGATTAGTTGATTGATTTTCTAATGATAATCCATCACATCTGTGTTCATCTTGTGTGAGATAAACAAATCCCTTATTTACATAAGTCAATAGTTTAGGTTTTCTTTTGCTTATATCAGAATACAACCTGGTATTGGTTTTTATTTATTTATTTTTTAATTTTCTCCAAATTCCATATTTGTGGGTAGATGTGGTTCTACTCTGTCCTATAGGGCTGCTATGAGTTGGAATTGACTCGATGGCAAGGGTTTGGTTTTTGGTTTTGGTGTGTGTATGTGTTTATTTGTAAATATTTTTGTTGTTAGGTGCTATCTAGTTGGCCCAACTCATAGTGATTGTATGTACAACAGTGGGAAACAGTGCCAGGTCTTGTGCCATCCTCACAATTGTTGATATGTTTGACCCCATCATTTCAGCCAGTGCGTCAGTACATCTCACTGAAGGTCTTCCTTTTTTTCACCGACCTGCTTCTTTACCAAACATGTTGCTTTTCTCCAGAGCCTGGTCCTTCCTGATAACACAGTCAAAGTAGGTGAGGCAAAGTTTTACCATCCTGGCTTCTAAGGATATTTGTAAATAAATATCTGTAAATTGGTTGTGTTTGAATTGCTAGAGAAAAAAATAAAATTACACAAACAGCAAACAGGCTACTAAGCATGAAAATTGTTTAAAATATTTTCTTTTTTAAAAGGAAGGTCACAAAATTTTATATGTAAAGCCATAAAAATAAATAAGGCTGGTCATTGCAGTCACCTGAAAGGATAACACCCGTAGACAGTGATGATTACCTCATTCTCACTTTTACACACCCTGACACACTTCTCACCAAACCCTAGGGTTCTAGTGAAATCTAAAACACTGCCCTGGACAAAGGTATTTGCACTATGAGCATGGCCTACATTGCTGACTTTGAGTTCAGCACCCAAAGGGCATGTACAAGTCTGAGTTGACTACAACAAAATTTAATGAATGATTTTATTTCCATTTCATCTATACTTGTATGCAGAGCTAAACTTAAAGTCTTGGAACAATTGCTTTTATTCAGGCCGTTTAGTAAGAAATACCTAGTAAGTACACGTTATCATTCAACTGCAGTGATTACCGAGGCAATTGGCTTTTGAATCTTTAGGAAATTCTATATTTGAACCCAAGTAACATCCTGAAATGAAGTTTTCCTTATATTTCTAGGCATTTTATTATCCACAAATATTTTTTAGTAAACTCCAGAAGACAATTTCTAATCTACAACACCAAAATTTACTAAGTGTCACTGTTAACATTTTAAGAGAGTTCTTCCACTGTGTATTGGAAATTCTGTTAAGATTTTTGATTGCAGTTTGCTTTAATTCTTTAATTCTCTAGATGAAGCTTGGAGAGACTAAGTAATTTGCCAAATTTGTCATGACTAATAAAAGACTGATCCAGGATTTTAATGGCTTCTGATTCTAGAGGCAACTCCCTTAAACTCTACACCAAAATAGCCCTGTCTTTCAAAAATTGCTTCCCATCGTCCATAGAAATTTACTCATTTTACCATTGCTATATTTCACAGAGTCTGTGCTCTACTTTGTCAATGATTCAACAAAAATAATTTTAGGATTTAAATAAGTATTGAACTCTTCTCTCCTCACAGTTCTTCATCCAATTTTGTTTTACAAAAGAGAGTGCTTCAATTACCCTTTCATTGACATAAGCTATATTCTTTATTGCTGTTACAATGCTAACACAGGCTTGTAAAACTATGTCTACCTACTCAAGTCATTTGTGGCAACAGAGAGGTACACATTAAAATAAATTACAGTATGATATCAATAGTAATTTAAAAACTTTCTCCTAACATACTTTTTATTTTAGATTTTGATGCTTCATAAGAATATGGTGTTCTTTCAAAAACATGGTCAGTTTTTGCTGATCCCAAGGTTTCATCTTATCTACAAATTAAATTATTGACAGGCTTTGTATAAAGTTGCTTGAAATAGTTCATGTTCTCAAAATGTGGGCAGTGATTATGCTGAGGCTAAGGAAAGCAATTGTAAAAGACATGTAATTCAGAGACCCTTATCAAGAAGTCCAGATCCATGTTTGTTTCTAATGTTTTTCTTATGTTCTTAGAGAAAATAACTTGTGTATTTTAGTAGCTTTTTAATCATTTAAATAGTTTCAAACTTTATATTTTTCCAGGGATAAAGCTAAGTTATTTGCTTATGATTTTGAAAATATAACATTCTTGAGACTTAGAACAACAGCTTCAAAATGCTAAAGGAGAAATTCTGCCTAAATGTAGACACAAAAAAGTAATTTAGGCATACTAAATTTTAAATTTTTTACATTTATCACTGATACATAAATACATATACATTTTTATATGCATATGTATATATGCATGTATATAAAAAATTTTTCTTTTCTTTTTATAAATATATATATGCACGTGTATAGATGTGGGTATATACGTGTGTCTATATGTGTGTATACAAATACACACACAAATACAAACACACATATTAAGTCTGTTTTACTTGGAATTATATGCTAGTGGTGAATTACAAGGTACTTTACAAGGCAAAGAATTCTGCATACCTAGTAGTAGTCCCTGATCCACAGAACAATTTGTCCATTTTTGTATCTATCCCATCTATCTAGACTTTCAATAAAATTCTGCTGACTGCTTAAAATACATACTGGACAATTTAAATCCTCAACTAATTTTGAACCACCATCTCATACACATTGGCTTAATGCCTACACACCATAAGACACTATAGTATTGTGGTTGATTCTGGAGAGAGGACACCTAAGTTTGAAATTCATGTTTGTTATTTACTGATTGCTTGATATTTGGTAAGTTACTCAAACTCACCTACCTGTCTCCATTTTCTCATCTACAAAAAAAAAAAAAAAAATCTACAAAGCAGAGACATATTTGACTTCTCATTTTAATGTCATGATCATGGCCACAGCTAACCACAAGCACTGTTTAGAAAATGTACTTTCTACTTGAGTAGTATATGCCTATCAAAAATCAGGGATAACTAATATTTGATTACAACCATCAGGCTATATTCAATACAGTAACAGACAATGGTCCTTTTATATTATAACTCAGATAGTGCCATTCCTTTATTCAAGACTTTGTAATAGCTCCCATTTCACTCAGATAAAAGCCAAAACCCTGTCAAGAAGAATCACTCTACCTGATATTAAAGCTAACTATATGGTCACTATGAGTCAGAATAGACTTGACATCAGTGGGTTTTATACTTTTATACCACCAGTTCCTGTCCAGATAATTCCAATTCATGGCAACCCCATCTGTGTCAGAGTAGAACTGTGCTATATAGGGTTTCCAAAGGTAGATTTTTTTCTCTGAAGGGGATCACCAGGCTTTTCTTCTGAGGTACCTCTGGGTATACTCAAACCTCCATTGTTTTAGTTAGCAGCCAAGAGTATTAACCTTTTGTACTACCCAGGGATTCCAAGGCTTACTACTTAGCCATAGTAATCAAGACAGTGGAACTGGCAGAGAGATGGCTCATAGATCAATGCAACAAAATAGAGAGCCTAGAGGTGGTCCCACACAAATATACTCAACCGATTTTTCATAAAGATGCAAAAACAATTCAATAGAGGAAGTCTTTCCAACAAGTGGTGCTGAAATAATTGAATAGCCATAGACCAAAAAAAAAAAGTGAGTTTTGCCATAAACTTCACGCCTAATACAAAAGTTAACTTAAAGCGGATCACAAATGTAAAATGTAACACTATAAAAATTTTAAGAAAAAAAATAGAAGAAAATGTTCAGGATCTCGGACTACACAAAGAATTGTTAGACTTGACACAAAATGCACAAGCCTTAAAAGGAAAATGTATATGTTGGACCTGATATAAAATGTTATTATTATTATTTGCTGGTGAGGGCCCTAAGAAGAGGATGAAAAGACAAGCCACAGACCAGGAAAAATTAAAAAGAAATGTAAGCCACATAACTGACAGGGAGTAGTGTTTAGAATATATAAATAATTCTCAAAGCGTAGTAGAATATAAAAATGAATAAGATAAATATATATAAATGAAGAAAAATAAAAATAATTCAGTTAGACAATGAGCAAAGTACATGAAGAGACACTTCATCAAAGAGGATTTACAGATACCAAATAAGCACAAGAAAAATTGCTCAACATCAATGTCATCAGGACAATGCAAATTAAAATGACAAAGATATAACTAAACCTCTATCAAAATGACTGAAATTATGCTTAGTGACAAAACCAAATGATGACAAAGTTTCCAAGAAATTATGTCACTCATACATTGTCAGTGTAAATATAAAATGGTGCAGCAACAGTTTGTCAGTTTCTTATAAAACTGATCAAGCCATTATCATATTAGCAACAACTGCATCTGTGGGCATTTATCCCAATGAAAATAAAATCTATGTTCACACAAAAACTTAAACAGGAATATTCATAGCAGCTTTATCCATTATGGCCCAAAACTCAAAATGGCCTAGATAACCTTCAATAGGTGAATGGTTAAACAAACTGATACATCCATACTATGGAATAGTGCTCTGTAATAAAAAGTAACAAGGTATGGATACATGCAGCTATTGGATGAGTCTACACAGATCTATGCTGAATGAAAAAGCAAATGCCAAAATGTTGCATGCTGTATAATTCCATTTATATAACATTTTTGAAATGATACATTTTAGAAAGGAGCAAAAAATTAACAGTTGCCAGTGGTTAGGGATGAGTCAGGGGCAGAAGGACTTTGGCATGGTTATAAAAGAGCAGCACAAGGGATTCTTATATCGATGGGAATGTCCGGTATTCCGATGTGGTTGGTGATGGATACATGAACCCACACATGTAATAAATCTGCATAGGATGAAACATGCACGTACACTCACACACGTACACTCATGACTACAAGTAAAAGTAGAGAAATCTGAATCAGATGGCTTTCTTGATTTATTGTCAATATCCTGGTTATAGTATTGTAATATAGTTTTGCAGTATGTTACCATTGGGAGGAAACTGGGTAAAGTATATTAATTCTTACAACAGCATGTAAATCTATAATTATATCAATAAAAGTTTCAATTAAAAAAGTCAAAATCTTATAACAGCCAATATGGACTATGGATTCTGACCCTCCGTTTACTGTCTAAACTTGTTCCTACTACATTTGACATCACTTATTCCCTCTAGCCACAGTGGTATTCCTTAAGCATACCATCCTGCTGCAGGACCTTTGTGCTTGCTGTGTCTTCTGTCTATACTGTTACCTCTCATATACAAAGGGCTAATTCCTTCATGTCCTTCTAGTATTTGCTCAAATGTTGCCTACTTGATGAAGCCTACCCTGACCACACAATTACCCTGACCACCCCAATTTAATAATGCAAACTCCCGTCACTCTCACACATTTCGCATGTTCTCCTTTTTGTGTGTGTGTGTAACCATCACTTATCACCATCATTCCATATAATTTATTATATATTATGTTTATTATTTTTTTTGTCAAGCCCCACCATTTTGTTCTGCTTTGAATCTTAAAATACCCAGAAAATTGCTTTGCAAGTTGTGAGTGCTCTCTTTGTCTCTTTTTTCTTCTTAGATTTAACCATTTGAAATTAAGATTTCCTTTTCCAAAGGTAAGTTTCTAGAATTTTTAAGATTTTTAAACATTTTATAAGTATCATAAGCTCATAAATGTTTAAAAGCTTATAAATGTTTCTGGGGGAAAATGCATGTGGATATATACATACATTAATTTATTATAAATTTTGCTAATATAAATTATGCAATATGCACTTTATTGAATATTCCGTATACCCTCATAACTAGATTCAATTATTTCTTCCAAAATCCACTATTTTAACAATTCTACAACTAATAGTTGTGTCTCAAAGTCTGGTTACAAACAAATGCTTAATCACTACCCAATTCACATCACCGATGAGCAAGTAGAGCTGGCTCTGACAAAAATGCTGGGTGCTCTTTTTGTTTACATTAATAAGTAAAAGAAAGGGAAAAATGAAGAATATGTGAGCTTCTCTTAGTGAATGACTTGAGTGACTTGTGCTATTCACAACGTGAAGGCTCTAGACACAGCATCATGTTAATGCTATGAGCACAGGTCATTTTAAGTTTTACCGGTTTTATTACATTTTTTCTATTACTTTCATAAATCAGGAGAGATCAAGGAAGCAATAAATCAATCCCTTATTTGTAGCATCTGCCACGTTCATGTTGTAAACACTTCCACCATGACCAGTTTGAAGTCACTAACATGATATCACTGAATGTAGGCTTGGAAAGGGATGCCCAGGAACACATCATAACATAGTACTTTCACCATACTGATACAATAGACGTAACTCCAAGAGCACATATATAATGGTAAAATGTAGATAAATCATTAGCAAGTGATGAGTTTAGAATATTTATTTATTTGTTTTTTAATGTAATTTATTTAATTGTAAATGCATATAATTTAATTTTTAAGTGGGAATGTAGAAAGGATCAAAAAATTTCCCAGTCACCCTCATCTCATTTTCTATTCCAGCTCTAAGATTTCTTTCCACAATAAAGAAAGTGGTGATGACTCTCAGTTTTAGAATCCCTTAGTGGACAAAATGTAAAAGAAATTTGCTATTTCTTAACAGTGCCCTTCAGGAGTGATGTAATATCCATTTTTTACAGTCATCTCATCAGTAGCATGTCAGTGCCAAATGATGTTGCCTTTCAATATCTAACATCCATTAGATTTGATGACTAGTTTGATGATCATTTTACACCTTTCAATACCAAATAAATATATTGCAGAGGATGTAACCAAGCCAAAGTGGCTGAAAGTTTCAAATCTGTTTCTCAAAACAAGATCATTTTTAGAACTCAAACTCACAGATGAATATATATTCATTTTTAAAGGATGAGGTTTCCCACATTAGCTTAATTGGCCTATAAGTCTTATAAGTCAGAATGTGGAACTCGTCTTTTGTTTTAGCCTTAAGCAGAGGCTAACATTTTTCACTCTTCTGCCTCATAAACTCCAGCAGATTGGATTATAAATACTAAATTAGTGGGAACTGCTGCCAAGTACTATAGCCTCTGCCCACTTTCCAATTTCTGATGATTTCTTTTCAGAGGACTTCTAATCTACTCTAGTCCTTTGAAGTCCCAGGCTGCAGGCACAGTCTTCCAGCAGTCACCGAGTTTCACACTTCCTGTCTCTAGCTTTTCCCCAGTGGTGCAGATCAGAAAGAGGGGTAAAGCAAAGGACTCAACTAATCAGAAAACATTAAAAACAAGCAAACAAACAAACAAGCATGTTGCTGTAGAGTTGATTCCAACTCATGGCAACCCCATGAGTTGCAGAGTAGAACTGTGCTCCATAGGGTGTTACTGGTTATAATCTTTATGGAAGCAGATCACCAGACTTTTCTTCCAGTTAGTAGTTGAGTGCAAACTATTTGTACCACCCAGGGACCTTTGATAAGAAAACACAAGGACTAGATAAAAATGTTAGATACTTCCATTGCAAGAAGATTCTGGACTTGGAAAAGACCCAGTCATTAGAATCACGAAAGGTGTCCTTTTGGTGATTGGACAGAGAGATTGGGGATTTTTAATTGGAATTGGGTATGAAAGAGAGCTAGTCCTTAGCACTTGCAGTAGGCTTATTTCTAGCACTCTGAAAGTAATGAAGAATTTTGAAGTTTATTCTCTCTGATTGAGGCAATTTATGTGGCTATGTGAAAGTCACTTAAACCCTCTGTCTCAGATATTTCATTAGTTAAAAAAAGTTTGGAACTGTATGTTTATGAATATTTCTTTCAGCTCTGTGATTTCATTAAAGTATTTTTAGTATGTTTTTATGCCCCAAATCAGGAGAGATATGGTTGGAATTAACAGGAGGTCTCTTGCCTTAAACAAGAGTGAAGTAATTCAGTCTTAGTCTTATTGTTAAATAAGTGAATCAAACAATATCATTAATATCACATGCAAGTAAAATTTGCTGAAGATCATTCAAAAGCAGCTGCAGCAGTACACCAGCAGGGAACTGCCAGAAATTCAAGCTGAGTTCAGAAGAGGATATGAAAAAAGAGATGTCATTGCTGATGTCAAGTGGATCCCGGCTGGAAGCAGAGAACACCAGAAAGATGTTTACCTGTGTTTTATTGACTATGGAAAGGCATTTGATGATGTGAATCATAACAAATTATGGATAAGATTGAGAAGAATGGAAATTCCAGAACATTTAATTACTTAATTGTTCTTATAAGGAACTTGTACATAGACCAAGAGGCAGTCATTTTAACATAACGAGGGGATACTTCATGATTTAAAGTCAGGAAAGTTGTATGCCGAGGTTGTAACATTTTACCATACTCATTCAATTGCTATGCTGAGGAAATACTCTGAGAAGGTAGACTATACAAAGAAAAACTAGGCAACAAGATTGAAGGAAGACTGATTAACAACCTGTGATATGCAGATGATTCAACTTTCCTTCCTAAAAGTGAAGAGGACTTGAAGCATTTACCGAAGATCAGAGACTACAGCCTTCAGTATGGGTTACACTTCAACATAAAGGAAACAAAAATCCTGACCACTAGGCTAATAAGCAACATCACGATAAACAGAGAAAATATTGACATTGTAAATGATTTCCTTTCACTTGGATCCACAATCAACTCCGTTGGAAGTAGTGCTCAAGAAGTCAAATGATGTATTGGGCAAATCTGCTGCAAAAGACCTCTTTAAAGTCTTGAAAAACAAAGATGTCACTTTGGGAATAAGGTGAGCTTGACCCAAGCCATGGTATTTTCAGTTCCCTCATATGTAAGCTGGAAAATGAATATGGAAGACCAAAGAAGAATTGATGCCTTTGACGAATATACCATGAACTGTCAGAAGAAGGAACAAGTTAGTCTTGGAAGAAATACAGCAAGAGTGCTCCTTGTAAGCAAGGTTGACAAGACTTTGTCTTAACGTACTTCAGACATGTTATCAGAAGGGACCAGTCCCTAGAAAAGGTCGTTGTGCTTGGTAGGGTAGAGAGTAAGCAGAAAAGAGGAAGACCCTTGATGAGATGGGCTGACACAGTGGCTGCAACAATGAGCTAAAACAAAGCAACGATTGTGAGGACCTGGCAGTGTTTCATTTTGCTGTACATGGGGTTGCGATGAGTCAGAACCAACTCAAATGCACCTAACAACGACAAAAATGTAAGGTTATGCTATGATGATATTTTTGAAACCCTTAGAAAATTATGATTTAGCAAAATTTGTCTTGTGGCATTCCTTATCTTTTTTTCAATGCCTTCGTCTCCAGATGGCATTACATTTACATTGAATTAAAAACAGTCTTGCACTCAGCTAATAATTAACTGTTCTAATGTTGTAGACAGAAGCTGACTTTTCTGAATAAAAACTTACATGTATGTTGCATGTAATTATTAATACCAAAAATCCCATACTGCCATTGAGTTGATTCCGCCTAATAAACCCCTATTATTAGAACTGCCTCAAAAGGCTTCCGAGGCTTTAAATCTTTATGAAAGCAGACTGCCACATTTTTCTCCCACGGAGTGGCTGCTGGGTTCAAATTGCCGGCCTTTCAGTTTGTGGCTGAGCACTTTAACCTCTGCTCCACCAGGACTCCTACTGTATCACCAAGGGTCCCTAATTATTAACAATGCGAATGTTACTGAGTTTCATAATAGGGACTTACCACCATTTAAAGACAATAAATCCCAGATCAGAAGTATCAGGAGCCCACACACACAGCCTCTGAAGGTCAAAATTGTAAAAGAACTCAAGGTCTTTCAACAGATGCGGTAGAGGTTTCTTTCTTCTGCACCATGCCACCTGCAGATTCAAAGTGTCTTTGATGTCTTCTACCCCTACAGAGCAGGAGGGATTCATGAACAAAAATATAAATGTAGGATCTATACTGTGTTTACTGGGAAAAGAGCTTCAGTCATTTTTATCTTGAAGGTTTGGGAAAGATGGTAATTACAACTTCTCTGGGTTTTTTTTTTTTTAACAATACCTAATTTTTTTTTTCTTTTTTTAGGGGGAGGGGGTGGAGTGAGACACAAACTAAAATCTGTGGTCTAAATTTAGGAATACAAGCATCCATTCCACTTAATAGGCATGATTATTTTGTTTCAAATAAACAAACAAACATGTGTAGTTTATAGATGCAATTTTTACAGCCATGAGCGATTGGGCAGCAATGCTTGTCCCTTAGTCATATAAGAAAAGTTAGAAAAAAGTAGAAAATGAATATTGTGAATTCTAAACTTAAAAAATAATGAATACATTTACCCCCAATGTCAATATGCTATAAGAGTGGTGGGATAGGGGCAAGGGCCATTATGCTAGACCTAATTATTTTTCCATTTTTTTCACAATTGGCACATTTATTTTACTGTGGTAGTTTTATGTAAAAAATATTTGCAATTTTGACATTTCTTTTTACATGAACAGTTCAGTGACATGATGTCGTTCAGCCATCACCACTATCCATTTCCAAATGTTTCCATCAGCCTTAAAGCAAGTGTCCCCTAAGCACAGAGGCCACCTTTCATCTTCCCTCTCACTTGCCCCTGGTAACCACTAATAAACTTTGATCTCTGTATACTTGCCTGGTCTAGATATTTCATATAAGTGGGGTAATACATAGCTGTGCTTTTGTGGCTACCTTATTTTGCTCAGTGTTATGTTTTCAAGACTCATCCATGTGATAACATCTATCAGGACTTCATTTTTTTAATATATGGCTGAGTAATATTCCATTTAGGAGCCCTGGTATCCCAGTGCTTAAATGCTCAGTTGTTAACTGAGAAGTGGATGGTTCAAACCCAGCAGCCTCTCCACAGGAGAAAGATGTGGCAGTGTGCTTCTGCAAAGATTCTCAGCCTTGAAAAACCTATGTGGCAACTCTACTCTGTACTATAGTGTTGCTATGAGTCAAAATCTACTCCACAGCAACAGGTTTGAATATTCCATTGAAAGCATGTAACACTTCTGATAATATTTAAACTGTTGTTGTTAGGTGCCATTGAGTCACTTCTCACTCATAACAACCCTATGTACAATAGAACAAAGCACCGTCTAGTCCTACATCATCCTGACAATTGTTATCTTTCAGCGTATTGTTGCAGCCAAAGTGTCAATCCATCTCATTTAGAGTCTTCCTGTTTTTTGCTGACCCTCTACTGTACAAAGCATAATGTTCTTCTCCAGTGACTGGTCTCTCCTGATAACACACCAAGAGTACACAAGACAAAGTCTCACCATCCTTGATTCTAGGGAGTGTTCTGGTTGTATTTCTTCCAAGACAAATCGCTCATTCTTCTGGCAGTCCGTGGTGTATTCAATATTCTTTGCCAAGATCGTAATTCAAAGGCATCAATTCTTCTTCTGTATTCCGTATTCATTTTCCAGCTTGTGCATGCACATGAGAGAATTGAAAATACCACAGCTTGTGTCAGGCTTACCTTAGTCCTCAAAGTGTCATCTTTGCTTTTAAACACTTTATAAATAAATAAATAAATAAACCAAACACCTTGCCGTCTAGTCGATTTTGACTCATAGAGACCCTATAGGACAGAGTAGAACTGACCCACAGGGTTTCCAAGGAGCAGCTGGTGGATGCAATATATCCTTTGATTTTTTCACTACCGTTTCCATAGGTGTTAATAGTGGATCCAAGAAAAGGAAATCCTTGATGATGTCAATAGTTTCTCTGTTTCTCATGACGTTGCTTATTGGTCCATTTGTGAGGGTTTTCGTTTTCCTTATGTTGAGGTGTAACCCGTACAGATGGTTGTAGTCTTTAATCTTCATAACTGCTTCAAGTCCTCTTCACTTTCAGTAAGCAAGGTTGTATCATCTGCATATCATAGGTTGTCAATAAGTCTTCCACCATTCTTGATGCCATGTTCTTCCTCATGTATTCCAGCTTCTCAAATTATTTGCTCAGCCTATCTACTGAATAAGTATGGTGAAAGGATACAACCCAATGCACACCTCTTCTGATTTTAAACAACACAGTATTACCTTGTCCTGTTTGAACTACTGCCTCTTGATTTATGTACAAGTTCCCTATGAGCAAAATTAAGTGTTCTGGAATGATCATTCTTCAAAATGTTATCCATAATTTGATATGATACACATAGTCAAATGTTTTTGCATAGTCAATAAAACACAGGAAAACATCTTTCCAGTATACTCTGCTTTCAGCCAGGATCCATCTGACATCAGCAATGATATACCTCATTCCAAGTCTTCCTCTGAATCCAGCTTGAATTTCTGGCAGTTCCCTGTCAATGTACTGCTGCAACCATTTTTGAATCATCCTTAGCAAAATTTTATTTGTGTGTAATATTAATGATAATGTTTAATAATTTCCACATTCTCTTGGATCACCTTTCATTGAAATAGGCATAATAGTATGTTAGCCAGGTAGCTGTCTTCCAAATTTCTTGGTATAGATGAGTGAGCACTTCCAGTGTTACATCCGTTTGTTCTAACATCTCAATTGATATTCCACCAATTCCTAAAGCCTTGCTTTTTTTTTCCAATAACTTCATTTTGCTTAGACTTCTTCCCTCAATACCACTGGTGCCTGACCATGTACTACCTCTAGAAATTGTTGAAGATAGACCAATTCATTTTGGTTCAGTGACTCTGTGTATTCCTTCCATAATATTTTGATGCTTCCCCTGTTGTTTAATATTTTGCCCATAGAAATTTACAAAATTGCAACTCCTGGCTTGAAATTTTTCTTCAGCTCCTACAGCCTGAGAAATGCCAGCATGTTCCTCCATTTTGGGTTCTAACTCCAGATCTTTGCACATTATATTATCACAGTTTACTTTCTCTTCTGGAGCCACCCATTGAAATCTTCTGTTCAGCTCTTTTGCTTCATCATTTCTTCCATTAGCTTTAGCAACTGTATGTTCAAGAGCAAGTTTCAGAGTCTCTTCTGACATCCATTTTGGTCTTTTCTGTCTTTTTAATGACCTTTTGCTTTCTTCATATAAGATGTGCTTGATGTCAGCCCACAACTCATCTGGTCATTGGTCATTAGTGTTGAATGATTCAAATCTATTCTTGAGAGGGTCTCTAAGTTCAGGTGGGATATACTCAAGGTCGTACATTGGATCTAATGGACTTGTTTTAATTTTCTTCAGCTTCAGCTGGAACTTGCATATGAGCAACTGATTGTCTGTTCTGTAGTCAGCCCGTGTTCTTGTTCTGACTAATGATATTGAGATTCTTCATGAACTCTTCATACAGATGTAGTTGACTTGATTCCTGTGTATCCTCTCCAGCAAGGTCCACATGTATAGTCATTGCTTTTATGTTGTTGAAAAAAGGTCTTGCAAAGATCTATCATGTAATCTCAAGCATCATTTCTATCACCAAGGCCATATTTTCCATTCCCATTCCATTCCTTTTTCTTCATTCCCAACTTTCACATTCCAATCACCGGTAATTATCAATAAGTCTTGATTGCATGTTTGATCAATTTCAGACTGCAGAGATTAGTAAAAATCATCAATTTGTTCACTTTTGGCAATAGTGGTAGGTGAGTTAATTTGAATAATAATTATATTATCTGGTCTTCCTTATAGGCCTATGGAAATTATCCTATTACTGGCAGTATTGTGCTTCAGGATATATCTTGAAGTGTCCTTTTTGAAGAAGAACACAACACCATTCATCTTCATTTTGTCATTCCCCGCATAGTAGACCATATGATTGTCTGATTCAAAATGGCCAATACCAGTCCATTTCAGTTCAGTAATGACTAGGATATCGATGTTTATGCATTCCATTTCATTTTTGACTTCCAATTTTCCTAGATTCGTACTTCATACATTCCATGTTACAATTATTAATGAAAGTTTGCAGTTTTTCTTCTCATTTTGAATTGTGCAACATCAGCAAATGAAGGTCCTGAAAGCCTGACTCTACCCACATCCTTAAGATAGACTCTAATTTGAGGAGGTGGCTATCCCCCAGTCATATTTCGAATGGCTTCCAGACTGAGAAGCTGAACTTCTTGCACCACATCTAACAAAATATTTCACTGCTGTGCATAAGATTTCCCTTGTCGATTTTTTTAGAAGTAGATGACTAGGTCCTTCTACCTAGTTTGCCTTAGTCTGGAAGCTCCTCTGAAACCCATCACCATGGGCGACACTGCTGGTATTTGAAATACCGGTGGCAAAACTTCCAGCAACACAGCAACATGAAAGGCACCACAGTACCACAAACTTACTGCCGAGTGGTGGACTTGAAATATATGAATGTAAATGAGTTGTGTCTGTGTGTAGGTACAGGTGTGTATCTTCTATTGCTATCTTTTAAAGCTAAGCTTATCTTTATCAGGAACAAGAACAAAAATAAAATAAAAAAGGGGGGTGTTTCCAGAATAAAATATATATATATTATATTATTTTGCTATTAGTACATTTGACTTATTTTTTTTATTCATAAAAAACTATGTGTTTATGTGCACTAGAGATTAGGCAAGATATTTATGCTACAGTAGAAAAAGAGTTAAAGTTTCTGCTCTAATGAAGCTGTTAGTTTTGTTGGGGAGATAAGTATTAATTATTTAATCACACATTTTAAAGAACAATTACAAATGTGGGGTAAAGTGATACTCATACCAATAACAGCAAGTAGCATACATTAAAAAAAAAAGTTCAAAGGTAGGTGCCATTTACACACATATGTAGCAGTGGTACGTCGGTAAATTCCTTAACCAAGTGATGAGATATAATTATTACTTAACCAATATGGAAGAACTGATATATCTGCCTTAATATAGTCTAGAAAACATAGAGGAAAGATTACACCAGGCTTTCTAATCCTGCCAAATAAAGCATGTCTTCTACCAGAATTATTATATGTTAAAAAAATTTTTTTTAACTTAGCTTGAATTTTTTTTTTTTTTAAGTGTTTTTGATTGTGACTTAGGTTTCCTTTTCACCTTGGCCTGAAAATACTGTAGCAAACGAAACCCAAAGACATGTATCAACCCATGACCCAAGACAAAGATGTTACAATTATATAGGAAAATAAATTGAGACATAGTGATTAGGCGTTTTAATAACTATTTGAGTCAGATCTTGAAATATCTTTAATGGCTTCACTTAGGCATGGGCGGAAATGGTTTTTCGATTAATGATGTTCTTGATGTTTCTTGATGTTCCTTGATGTTCCTTACTCCTTGAATTAATGAGATGGAACAAACCGCTGGAGTCAACAGTAGCAGTAAGCATTGTATGTCAGTTCAAAAGGAAACTCAACAAGTTCCCCTATACGGAAGAAATGCAGCAAAGTTATTGTAACTTTCTTTTTTTTTTTCTTTAATTTTTTGGAGGCTAGGAAAATGGACTGTATGCTTTAGCTTATTCCGCAGCAGCCAACAATATAGGTTATTTACTTCTCTTAAATTATTCTTGTATTTTATTTTGCATTTCTAATGGAATTTGTTTTATCATTTGTGGGTCTCAATTTTCAGATAAACATGTAATACTGCAGTTTTCAAAGGTGTCTTTATTATCAAAGTTTTATTAAATTACATGGTACAGATTCAGTGATACTTTTTAAAATTAAGTCTGTGTTTTCTGTAATGATGGCATCATATCTGATGAGAGTATGCATTTTTTCAATTTGAAGGGTATATCAAATATTTAAATGGAATAAACTGTCCTTGGTTATAGTATTTCGGTAATAAATTTCAAATAATGAGTGGGAAAAAGAAAACCATGCAAATCATAAAACAAAACATCTTTTCGTAGCATACAATTGGTCATTGAAGTTTAATTTCATTTGGGCTGTTTTTGATTAAAAAATACTTTTGCTATCCTACCTTATCGTTATTTAAAAATAGATAACTATTCTTAAGATCTGTTATAATAATATGTTAGAAATAGTGGTAGTAGCTGTGAAAGGTACACAGTATAATTCTTAGTTTTAAATTTTACTTTTGTATATAGTGGCTTGAATTTAAAGACATTATTACCTATGATGTAAACCCCAAGCAAAACATAATTTTACGACTCCAGTTTCATTGACATAGTTTCAATGCTATGTACAACTGAAATGTTCATATAGCAAAAACTGTCTGTCTGGTCAGAAAGCAGTTTCTGTTTTCATCTTGGGCACACAGAGTAAATTTTCCAGCCTCAGTTTTAGGTGGAACCTGTGACAGAACGTTGGCCAGTGAAATGTGGATGGAAGTGGTGTATATCACTATTAAAGCTAACACAACAGCATCCCTATAACCCTCTACTCTTCCTCTCTACTTTTGTGTGCAAGACAGATACGGTAGATTCAGTGGGGGACTCTTGGATTCTAGTGACATGAGAGCCAATTCATGGAAGTAGCCCAGGCCCCTAAATGATTGCATACAGCAGAACCACTATTCATTTCCCACCCTACTGGTTTACAATGCACTGTGAATAGGACTTGGAGTAACCTTGTGTTGTCATAAATAGGCACTGAATTATTGAAGCTGTTTGTTACAGCAGCTAAAGTTAGTTATGGTAATAGATACAGTAGAATATGTAAGCTTCTGCTCGGACATATGTGATGATAGCAACAAGCTTATGGAGTGTCAGTCTCTCATTACTCAATGGCCTTTTGTGGCAATTGCTTCTAACTGAATTTCATGTAAATTTTCTGTTTCCCTTTGGTAATATTTACTGTATGTTAAATTTTAGCTAATAATTGGTATGTAGCAAAAGATTACCCTTTCCAACATTCTTTGTACCCAGCTGTGGCTGTAAGCCTAAGCATCGGCCAATGGAACTGGTTTTAAATTATCTTCAGCAAAATTTTATTTATGTGTGATATTAATGAAATTGATAATTTCCCCATTCTGTTGGATCACCTTTCTTGGGAATGGGTACAGATATGGATCTCTTCCAATCAGTCTGCCAGGTAGTTATCTTCCAAATTTCTTGGCACAGACAAGTGAGTACCTCCAGTGCTGCATCTGCTTGCTGATATATCTCAATTAGCATTTTTTCAATTCCTAGAGCCTTGTTTTTTGCCAGAGACTTCAGTGCAGCTTGGACTTCTTCCTTCAGTACCATCAGTTCTTGATCATATGCTCCCTCCTGAAATGGTTAAACATCGAACAGTTCTTTTTTGTATTGACTCTACGTATTCCTTCTATCTTCTTGTGGTGCTTCCTGCATCTTTCAATATTTTGCCCACAAAATTCTTATAAATTATATAATGTATGTAAATTAGTATATACATACATTAAATCTCTGAAATAAACTCACATTATTCTAGGCATCACATTATTTCTACAAATAATTTAGAAAACTTAACATCAAACACACAGTAAGCATATATATACACATATATATGTATATTTCATAGGCGTTGCAAGAAAACCGTATGTAGCAGCTTTACATAGGAACAAATAGAGTCACCATGCCTGAGAATCAACTATATGGCACCTAACAAAACTACACATGTATGTGTATACACACACACACACACACACACAATGCAAGTCTCCAAGGTTCACTCAAAAATTGTAATCATCTTATTACAGTTATAATCTTTGTCAGTAGGATTGCTGTAAAATGCGTTACAGACGTTTTAAGAGCATATCATCCTCAGTTTTACTCTTATTTCGTGGTACATTTCTTCAAATATCAATCCAAAATCTGAACTCTAAACCTAATCCTTGTCTGATTCTGGAGTCCAACTTTTGCCATCTGAGAACACTTAACTCAACCACTTAGCTTACTCTTTGGGAACTATAAAGTACTTCCATGTGAAATCAACAGTAAATTGTGGGGTGTCCTTTCTTTTCTATTTCCTAGCCTCCAAATTATTAAATAATTGACTCATTATCCAACATCTTAGATTTTTTAAGTGCCTTTTTTTCAGATATTCTAGATTTCCTCATGGGAAGAATGGTCAGAACAACTTTTTTTTTTTTTCTCGCCTTTTATTTCTCTAAATATTTCAAAAATGCAATTTCATGTTTTATGTCTGCTGTATCTGAAATCTGAATGTGCTCTTGTTCTAATCCTGCTATCATATTTTGTTTTGCTTTCTGCTGGCTTTCTCTAATGGTACTTTATTTCCTTATGTGTTTTGATTCCGTTTTTTTTTTTTCTTAAACTATTTTAGGAAATCAATATCTTTTACAGTTTTATTCCTAAGGTTTAAATTTACCTAACCTTACACCTACTTTTTTCAGATCATTTATTTAATCTGAATTCAGGACTCAAAACAATATGAGTATTAGCATTTGGATTTAAACTGTTAACATAGGTGTGATGGTTAATTTTGTGTGTCAGCTTGTCTAGGTTATAATACCCGATTATCTAATGAAGTACTAATCTAGGTACTGATGTGAAGGTATCTTGTAAATGCGGTAAATATCTACAATCACTTGACATGAAATAAAGGAGACTACACTGGATGGTATGTATTAGCCACATTCTGTCAACTGAAGGTCATAAGAGTAAAAACCAAGGTTCCCCAGAGAAGAAATAATTTCATCCTAAGACTGCAGTATCAATTTCTGCCTGAATTTCTGTATTTCAAGTCCCACAATACGCGAATATGTATATGTAAATATTTTGTTTGTTTATTATTAGTTCTTTTGGGTTCCCAGATTTAGACTGATGGATTTTCCCCCATTGAAAAAAACGACGCCCATAAAACCATTGATATTGTGAAAACTGCAATTCAAGTTCCAGTATCTTTAGAACAAAATACAAAGTTACCTGCCTCAGTTGTTGCTATTACTTGGGTTGTGCACTCTGAGGATTGCTTACTTGTTTGAAAGCTCTGAAATATTTTGCATCATTTAAGTTTTCTTTATTCAGTGGGTCTTTTAGGGTATATGTCCTCTCATACTATCATAAGTGGACATCCAGGACACATTATATTTATGCTTAATTATGATCTAAAATTCCTTCATATATTTAAAAAAATTATTTCAAATTTAATAACATGCTAAACATTTTTTTTTTTTAAGTTACAGGAGATGAGGAAATAAACATTAATTCTCTGAACTTAAAAGCTCACACTAAGAATTCTGGTTTCAGCTATGACATGTAAAGATGGTGCAAGGCATCACTACTGTCCTTACAAGAAGAAAAACCTGAATAAAATGAAAATCAATTATTTATTTTTGACTCATCATAATATGGAGGTTGTAGAGAAAATTGTCAGTTCTTCTCAACTTGACCTACAAATTCAAAGCAGTTCCAATCAAAATCTCGGCAAGATATTTTGTGGATATCAACAAACAGATTCTCAAGTTTATATGGAAAGACAAAAGACCCAGAATAGCTACCACAGTACTGAAAAAGAAGGAAAAAGTCAGAGGACTGACACTACCTGACTTCAACAATTATTATAGAGCCGCAGTAATAAAGACAGTGTGGTATTGGTGAAAGGTTAAAGAAATTGATAAATGGAACAGGATAGAGACCTGAGAAATAGATCCATATAAATACAGTCAAATGCTCTTTGACAAAAGGAGCAAAAAAACATCGACCAATTCTTTTTGGTATGGTGACTCTGTGAATTCCTTCCACCTTCTTTTGATACTTCCTGAGTCATTTAATATTTTCCCCATAGAATCCTTCAATATTGCAACTTGAGGCTTGAATTTTTTCTTCAGTTGTTTCAGATTGAGAAATGCAGAGCGTGTTCTTCCCAGATCTCCAGGTCTTTGCACATGTCATTATAATACTTTACTTTTTCTTCTCCAGCTGATCTTTGGAATCTTCTGTTCAACTCTTTTACTTCATCATTTCTTCCTTTTGCTTTAGCTACTTGACATTCTACAGCAACTTTCCTAGTCTCTTCTGACATCCATCTTTGTCTTTTCTTTCTTCCCTGTCTTTTCAATGACCTCTTGCTTTCTTCATGTATGATGTCCTTGGTGTCATTCCACAACTCCTCTGGTCTTTGGGTGTTAGTGTTCAATATGTCAAATCTATTCTTGAGATGGTCCCTAAATTCAGGTGGGATACGCTCAAGGTCGTACTTTCACTCTTGTGGACTTGTTCTAATTTTCTTCAGTTTCCTTTAACTTTCATACGTGCATTTCACCAGATGGAATACACAGGAATCAAATCGACTACATGTTTGGGAAGAGACTATGGAAAATCTCAATATCATCAGTCAGAGCAAGGCCAGGGGCCAACTGTGGACCAGACCATCAATTGCTCATATGAAAGTTAAAGTTGAAACTGAAGAAAATTAGAACAAGTCCACAAGAGTGAAAGTACGACCTTGAGTATATCCCACCTGAATTTAGGGACCATCTCAAGAATAGATTTGACGCACTGAACACTAACACCCAAAGACCAGAGGAGTTGTGGAATGACACCAAGGACATCTTTTATGTTCGTGAAAAAAGGTATTTGCAGTGAAGAAGTTGTTGGTCTTGCAAAATTCTATCATGTCATCTCTGGCATTGTTTCTATCACCAACGCCATATCTTCAACTACCAATCCCTCTTCTTTGTTTCTAACTTTCACATTACAATCTACAGTAATTATCAATGAATACTAATTGCTTGTTCCATCAATTTCAGACTGCAGAAGTTGGTAAAAATATTCAATTTCTTCATCTTTGACCTTAGTGGTTGGTGCTTAAATTTGAATAATAGTCATATTAACTGGCCTTCTTTGTAGGTGTATGGATATCATCCTATCACTGACAGTGTTGTACTTTAGGATAGATCTTGAAATGTTATTTTTGATGATGAATGCAAAGCCATTCCTCTTCAAGTTGTCTTGCCCAGCATAGTAGACCATATGATTGTCTGATTCAAAATGGCCAATACCAGTCCATTTCAGCTCACTAGTGCCTAGTATATCAATGTTTATGCATTCCATTTCGTTCTATGATTTCCAATTTTCCTAGATTTATACTTCATACATTCCACATTCTGATTATTAATGGATGTTTGCAGCTGTTTCTTCCCATTTTGAGTTATGCCACATCAGCAAATGAAGGTCTCGAAAGCTTGGCTCCATCCATGTCATTAAGGTCAACTCTACTTTGAGGAGGCAGCTCTTACCCAGTTGTCTTTTGAGTGCTTTCCAACCTGAGGGGCTCTTCTTTCGGCACTGTATCAGACAATGTTCTGTTGCTATTCGTAATGTTTTCACTGGCTAAATCTTTTCAGAGGTAGACTGCCAGGCCCTTCCTCCTAGTCTGTCTTAGTCTGGAAACTCAGCTGAAACCTGTCCACCATGGGTGACCCTGCTGGTATTTGAATAGCATAGCTTCCAGCATCACAGCAACGCACAGCCCACCACATTATGACAAAATGGCAGACATGTGGGATATATATATATACACACATACACGCACACACACACACATCTATATATATATATAAAGTAAAAGAAATACACTCGATGGTACTACATAGCAATACTAAAAACAATGCATTTAAGACTGGTCATTGAGCAATATCAGTCAGCAAAGTGACCAGTATTTGTAAATGGCATTTTAGATTACAATGTACTCCTTTGTGACTACCTGCCTCAAAAGGACTTGTGACAAATAATCCCACCTTCCAGCTGGCCTATTCAGGACATGCAAAGGAGGTGTGTGAAAATCCTTTTCATGCTCCTTGGCTTCTGACCACCTGGGATTGTAAAAGTTTTACTGGAGACAGAGAAGAGAATTTCAGTGGAGGAATTTCCACCTTTCTTTCTCCTCTGCAAGGATGGAAACATACATAAAAAAGCTGAACTCCTTACCTCCCTCTTTTTCCCACTTCCAAACTGCACAAGGTTTGGATTGGGTGAAGTGAAAAGCTTTATCCTTGAACAAGTTCAGAATTTTTATTATTATTCTGGACTGGAAATAATTACAGAACTGAAACTTTTTGTGATTGAACTGACAGTTATTAAACAGTGAAAAAATAAAATTTGGAGGTAGCTAGAGGTTTTATCCTGAGGCAGAATGAGTCTCTCACCACAGAATATTTCAATGGCATGTATGAGAAAAATATGTTTTCTTTATGATAACACCATATGAGTCCTGCTCTTTCAACATTTTTACTGTTTTTCTCTTGCCTAAAAACAAATGTGATCCACAGAAAAAGCTCCTTATCACTCATATTCCCTCAGACATTTCTCTTACTAACCTGTTTCTATTGATTTTCTCTATCTACATTCTTGATTAAACATTGGCTTCTTATTCTGAACAAAGTTTCTGGGTGGCACGGAGTTCTTGCTTGGCTACTAACAGAAAAGTTGGTGATTCAAATCCACCCAGCAGCACCATGGAAGAAAGTCCTGGCTGTCTACATCCTTAAGACTGCATCCTTTGAAAACCATATAGATTGCAGTTCTACTCTGAAACACATGGGGTCACCATGAGTTGGAACTGACTTTATGGCCGTGGGTTCGGTTTTTGGTTCTTATTTTGAAGAACTCCTTTTTCAGTTTTTTAAGTCTTCGCATATTGAGCTAAGTTTCTGATTAGCACAGCTCTTCAGCACCAAGTCTATGTAATTGTAGAAGAGAGATGTTCTTACTGCCCACCGAGCAATGAGTCATCACTGAATTAGCCAATGCCTCCCACTCTGCAGGTGGAGTGACCTCACAGAATATCACTGATCTTTGTACATCTAATCGCAAACACCAGTTTAGAAAAAGTAACCTAAGTAGAAAGAAAAGCTAAACATCAGGCCAATAAAAAATTTATACTTCCTCACTTTACCTGGCCTCATGCCTCTCTTTACTAAAAAACTAAAGAAAAGGATGCCCTTGACAGAGTTGCTTAGTTTTCTTTTTTATTGGATATTATTTTTTGACTTCAATGAATAAAGACAGCTCTGATCATGATATTGTAAGTCATGTGAGAGTTTTTTTTTTTTTTTTGCAATAGATGAAAACTGGTCTTTAAGCATTTTGTAACATACAGCATTAAACTGTCATGGTTCCCTCACCTAATAGTCTCTTTTGCTCAGCTCACCGTTTAAGTCTGTGTTGGGAATGCACAATCAACAGCATCACCAGCCAGAGCGCACACAGAGAAAATGATGGTGTCACTTTGGAAACTGAAGTGTCTATTAAATCTGCTGCGGAATTTTTTACACAGTGTGCCAGAAGCCAAAATTACTGTCCTAGTCTTTTATTTGAAATACTGATTCTGTATTCAGGTAGCTTCAATGCGTATTAATAAATTTTTAAAGGGTGATGGAAGGGACTATCTCATCTGAAATCTAAGTGTAAAGACTTGACTTCAGTTTGTGTTGGGCAACATTCACATATTTTCATACCTGTGCAATGGAACTGGAATGCTTACACTATGTTCATTAATATAGGGGCAGGTTACCTGGAGACAACAGCCCCGAGGACTGCTGTAGCATCATGGTTTTGAGTGAGTTAAATCTATCACCTCCCCTCCAAAGTTTCTTCTCTTTGATTGCTGTCTACACTGTTCTTCTCATTTTCCATCTGTGGAAAGAGAGATCATCAGAAAGGAAGAAGCAAAGAGGCCAACTTGGGAGAGTAAGGAAGCCTTTTTCTACTTTCCCTACCGTTTGAAATCCAGTGTTTTTTAGCTAAAGTCAACTATTGCACTAGTCTCTGTTTACTACATATACCCTCCATTTTCTTAAACAGGCATTGTTCCCCAAGATAAATTTTCTTTTCTTCCCCAGTTCTAACAGCCATGCCACACCCTTCCAGAAATCTGTGATTACCCCTCCCTGCCAAAGTCAACCCTCACCTTCAGAGCCACCTCTAAATGTTTGTCATAGTTATCTAATGCTGCCATAACAGAAATACACAAGTGGATCGCTTTAACAAAGAGAAATTTATTTTCTCACAGTCTAATAGTTTACAAATCCAAATTCAGGGCATCAGCTCCAGGGGAGGGATTTCTCTCTCTGTTGGCTCTGGAGCAACATCCTTGTCCTCAATCTTCCCCAGTCGAGGAGCTTCTCAGGTTCAGGGACCCCAGGTCCAAAGGGCACGTTCTGCTCCTGGTGCTGCTTTCTTGGTGGTATGAGGTCCCCAACTCTCTGCTTGCTTCCCTTTCCTTTTATCTCTTGAGAGAGAAAAGGTGGTGCAGGCCACACCTCAGGGAAACTCCCTTTACGCTGGTTCAGGGAGGTGGCACCTGAGTAAGGGTGGTGATACAGTCCCACCATAATCCTCTTAACATAAAGTTACAATCACAAAATGGAGGACAGCCACACAATGCTGGGAATCCTGGCCTAACCAAGTTTACACATATATTGGGGGGGGGACACAATTTAATCCATGACAACGTTGATCTCAGGCCCCCTGGTGGAACTTTACTACCATGTACATTGTATTACACAGCAGAGTTCATGTTTTTCCAAAGACAGTGAATAGAGCTTGGCTGCTAACCCAAAAGTCGGCAGTTCAAATCCACCAGCTGCTCCTAGGAAACCTTATTGGGCAGTTCACCTCTGTCCTACAGGGTAGTTGTGAGTGGGAATCGACTCCATAAAAGACTCCATAGCTACGGGTTAAAGGACAGTGAATAATGTGAAAATCATACTTGAGGACAGATAGATTCTTGAAAATCTCAGAAATCATCTCTAAAGTTGTTCAATATTGAATCATCATTCAATAAATCCAATGCAGGAAAGCTTTCCTATAATTAGAACAGATGGTTCATTCTTAGTTGAATATTTGATATAAGGGTCTGTGTTTTGGGGGAAAAAAAAAAAAAAACTATATGAAACCCTTGAAACACCTGAACCATAGCAAGATACACGTCCTGGGAAAAGGAGGGGGAACCAAAAAAGAAGACTGCTGACATAAACCCTTTTTTCACTTTCCTACAAAAGTCCCTCAACAAGCAAATTTACCAGAATTTATTTATTTAATTGGCTTAAATTCTCTCTCCCTCTGCTTTCTTCTGCCCAATTCTGTTTTCTCTGTCTCTTTCTCTCTTTTTCTTCACCCCTTTCTTTCTCATCTTATTCTGAGTCATAGTAGATGTCCTCTGCTGAAGTTTTTTTATGTGCAACTATTATTTTTCCACTAGACTTTAGTCTCTTCAGGGCTAAAGCCTACATCTGAGCTATTGTTTTATTTCCACAAATGCTTAGCAAAGTGCCAAGCAAAGAACAGGCCTTCAAAAAATGTTCACACTTTCTGGATGTCAATATAATGGCTCTGAAGTTATCTGCATTAAAATTTTGCTAGGAAGGGTTTTTAGCATTAGAATACTTGCTAAAATTAAATCTTATGCAAAATACAGATGAAAGCAGAAATGCAAAGGTTGAAAAAAGCATTTGTGTTGGCAGGAGAGGGAGGAACTAGAGGCCAGCTTAATTATTCCTGCTTTCGTTTGATGACCCTTAAAGAGGCCCTGTGGGATGCTCAAATGATCAGAACTTTTGAGTTTGAGAATCACTGTTTTAGTATAATTATTTATCTGTATAGTAAGTTTTATGCATTGTTAGAAGGTAAAAAACATGAGCCATTAGACACCATCAATAAGAAGGAACAGAAAGCATTCTTTTTTTAAGTACACATTAAAAAAAAAAAACTATTAGTGGTTTTTGGCCTAAATTCTTGCACAAATATTCAAATTATGTGCTCTGTACATGGAGTCCCTGGGTGGTGTAAATAGTTAATATGCTCGGCTGCTAACTAAAAGGTTGAAAATATGGTCAACCCAGGGGCATCTGAGAAGAAAGGCCTGACAACTACTTCTGAAAAATAAGCCATCGAAAACCCTCTGGAGCACAGTTTAATTCTAACTCACATAAGGTTGCCATGAGTCAGAATTAACTTGATAGAAATTGGTTTATGCCGTATACATGACCCAGGTAGAAACGGCACATGATTTAAGCCATTCGAATGATTTGGAAATGAATCTCCAAGAACAGAAAAAAAGTTGTTTTAGGAATTCTGTTGCATTATATTACATCATATTATATAATAAATTAGAACAAATAATATAATCTCTGGGACAAATTATAGTAACATATTTCCTATAGAAAATATTATTTAACATCTCTGAACTTCAAGTTTTCTTAGATTAAGAAAGAAAAAAATGGTACCTATTTTTATGCCTTTAAGTTGTGGTGTTGGCGAAGAATTTTGACTATACCAGGGACTGCCCAAAGAAAGAACAAATCTGTCTTGGAAGAAATACAACCAGAACGCACCTTAGAAGCAAGGATGGCAAGACTCCTTCTTACATACTTTGAACATGTCGTCAGGAGGTTCCAGTCCCTGGAGAAGGACATCATGCTTGGTAAAGTATAGGATCAGCAGAAAAGAAGACCCTTAACAAGATGGATTGACACAGTGGCTGCAACAATGGGCTCAAACACAGCAACGATTGTAAGGATGGCGCAGGACCAGGCAGTGTTTTGTTCTGTTGTGCATAGGGTCACTATCAGTCGGAACCGACTCAATGGAACCTAACAACAACAACAATAATATTCTGCATTATCAATAAAATGCAAAGCAATGATCTATGACATAGTATGCATTCCATATGTGAATTTTTTGGAAGAAAAGGGAGATTTAAAATATATTATCAATGTCATTAATAATATAAGAAGCTAAAACTTTGAAAATTAATCAACAGCCTTATTTAAAGGGCATAAACTGAGCCTCATCTTTGTATGTGACTGAAGTTTTCAAAGAATAGGTAGATAGAGGAATATTATATATTGTGTTCCAATTGTGTTTAAAAAAAGTTTACCCTAAGCTATATAAAGATAGATAAGTTTTGAAATATAATATAGACATACCTGTGATTTATTAATAATCAATTAGAAAACACATCCAAAAATAAAAGCAGAATAATATTGGCCTTATAAGCATCATTGTTTTCACACATTTATTTCCTTTGCCTTTATTACACTTGGTAGGAACTACGTACTGAAATCCACAGGGTCTGTTTCTCTGTTTCCCAGAGCAGACAGTCTCCAACCAGTGGTTTCTTTCTACCCATCCTCCCCTACTCCCAGTGACTTTCTTTTTAGGGTAACCTTTCTTTATCATGTTTGTATTTAACTTCTTTTTCAAGCAGCTAGAAGGAAAATAAAAGTGCCTCCTCATGGGCTTGTTTTTGCTTTTCATAACGGAAGCATCTTCGGCTCCATTGTTTCCAGTTCGTCACCCCATTCCTAACTCTGGCCGAAAATGATGGCGCATGACTCAGCAGCACTGCTTTTGTGAGTGTGTGCATTTGAGCACTCCAACCTCTTATGATGGAAATGTTTCATACACACAAAACACGGCTGTGTAATGAACATCTATTTCAACATGCATCAGTGTTTGCCAATCTTAATTTTATTGATTTCCTACATTTTTTTACTCCAGTATTCTAAAGCAAAACCCTAACACCGTAGAATTTCTTCCATAAATATATTACTATGCAGTAGCTAACAAAGACTTATTTTTTAACTAACCAGAACACGATTATCACACTTGCCAAAATGAACAGTAATTACTTAATGCTAATTAATACCTGCATGTGTCCAAATATCCCTGTTTGTCTCCAATTTCTTTTTTTGTGTGTGTGTGTGCTTGATTTGATCAAATCAGGATCTACATGAGGTGCACATGTCGCATTTTTTAATACATACCTGAAGTTTCTTTTAATCTGTAATGTCTCCTACTCTCATTATTTTTCATAGCATTTATTTGTTGAAGATTAGGGCATTTGCCCTATAAAACCAAACCAAACCCAGTGCCGTCAAGTCGATTCTGACTCATAGCGACCCTATTTTGCCCTATAAAATAGACTTCCCCAAATTCTGGAATTTGCCCGTTGCTTCCTCATGGGGACATTTAACATGTTCCCTTAGCCCTAGCATTGCCTATAAACTGTAGATAAATGTAGTGGAATGATAAGATTCTGATTGAATATTTTGGCAAAATATAAATGGTGTTGTGTTTATCCATCATATTATATCAGGGGGCATTTAAGTCTGCTTGTTCCAGATTTGCTCTTGTTTTGTGGCACTGAGTCGATTCTGATTCACAGCAACCATATAAGACAGAGCAGAACTGCCCAAAAGGGTTTCCTAGAATTTAATCTTTACAGGAACAGATTACCAGGTCTTTTCTCCTGCATAGTGGCTGGTGGGTTCAAGTCACTAACCTTTCAGTTAGCAGTTGAGCACTTAACCATTGAGCCACCAAGGCTCCTTCTGTTACACATTTAGAGATGTTAAAATTAGTCAGTGGGTTTAGGAGTTATCAGTCTAATCTCACACATTGCCTTTGAGTTGATTCTGACACATAATGACCCTATAGGACAGAGTAGAATTGCCTCATGGGGTTTCCAAGGCTATAATCTTTAAGAAAGCAGATTTCCACATGTTTCTCCTGAGGAGCGGCTAGGGGTTTGAACCTCTGAACTTTGGGTTAGCAGCTGATTGCTTCAACTACTGTGCCACCAGGGCTTCTTCAATTGAATCTACCCATCCATTATAATTCCCCTGAATTGCAAAGATGCTATTATTTTTATTGTTTTTACTATCATTTCCTCTGCATTTATTAACTGGAGTTTTTTTTTTTTTTTTTATAAAAATTTTTCCATACCAACTGCATTTGGTAGCTCTGAAATATAGCTATTAAAGAGAAGCAAAATAAATACTTGGTTATTCCCTTGTATCAATCTTGGTTTCTATATTTTCTGTAATTATGTAATTACTTAGTGTGGTTAAAGTGATCGACTGCTAACCAAAAGACCAAGTAACTTGAATCCACCAGCAGCTCCAAGGCAGAAAGATGTGGCAGTCTGCTTCCGTAGAGATTTACAGCCTTGGAAATCCTGTGAGGCTGCTGTGAGTTGGAATTGACTAGACAGCACTGGGTTTGGATTTTTTGTTTGTTTGGTTTATAACAGCAATACCCAAATTACTAAGGTGAGCAATATCACTGAACGATGTTTAGGATTTTTTGATCCCATTTTTATTTTCCCTAAGGATTATTCCATTTTTGTATTTTAAAAGCTTTTGTAATAATCACTCCCTGGGTGATTATGCCACCAACTGACAATGAATTAAGTTTATTTAACAATTTTTTAGGCAATTTTTAAAATTGTATCTTGGTTTTGAGTTTTGTGAGTCACTAATACAGCTTGTACCCATGTGGCTGTCAGTTTGTCGTACTGTGGGGACTTGCGTGTTGCTGTGATATTGGAAGGTATGTCACCGGTATTCAGATACCAGCAGGCTTACCCACGGTGGACAGGTTTCACCTGAGCTTCCAGACTAAGACAGACTAGGGAGAAGGAAGGACCCGGCAGTTTACTTCTGAAAAGAATTAACCAGTGAAAATCTTATGAATAGTAGTGGAACGCTGTCTGATATAGTGCCGGAAGGTGAGCCCCGCAGGCTGGAAGGCACTCAAAAAACAACTAGGGAAGAGCTGTCTCCTCAAAGTAGAGTCGCCCTTAATAATGTCAATGGAGTCAAGCTTTCGGGACCTTCATTTGCTGATGTGACAAGACTCAAAATGAGAAAAAACAGCTGTACACGTCCATTAAAAATCAGAACATGGAATGCACAAAGTGTGAATCTATGAAAATTGGAAGTTGTCAAAAATGAAATGGAACACATAAACATTGATATCCTAGGCATTAGTAAGCTGAAATAGACCGGTGTTGGCTGCTTTGAATTGAACAATCATATGGTCTACTATGCTGGGAATGAAAACTTGAAGAGGAATGTTATTACATTCATCGTCAAAAACAACATTTCAAGATCTATCCTGAAGTACAACACTGTCAGAGATAGGATAATAGCCATATGCCTAAAAGGAACACCAGTTAATATAACTATTATTCAAATTTATGCAACAACCACGAAGGCCAAAGATTTAGAAACTGAAGACTTTTACCAACTTCTGCAGTCTGAAATTGATCGAACATGCAATCAAGGTGCACTAATAATTACTGGTGATTGGAATGTGAAAGTTGGAATCAAAGAAGAAGGATCGCTAGTTGCAAAATACGGCCTTGGTGATAGAAATGATGCTGGAGATTCCATGATAAAATTTTGCAAAACCAACGACTTCTTCATTGCAAATATCTTTTTTCACCAACATAAATGGTGACTATTTTATACACATGGGCCCCTCCAGATGGAATACACAAGAATCAAAACGACTATATCTGTGGGAAAAGACGATGGAAAAGCTCAATATCATCAGTCAGACCAACGCCAGGGGCCAACTGTGGAACAAACTATCAATTGCTCATATGCAAGTTCAAGTTGAAACTGAAGAAAATTAGAACAAATCCACAAAAGCCAAAGTATTACCTTGAGTATATCCTACCTGAATTTAGAGACCATTTCAAGAATAGATTTGACTCATTGAACACTAATGCCTGAAGACCAGATGAGTTGTGGAATGACATCAAGGATATCATACATGAATGAAGCAAGAGGTCATTAAAAACTGGAAAGAAAGGAAAGACCAAAATGGATGTCAGAAGAGACTCTGAAACTTGCTCTTGAATGTTGAGCAGCTAAAGCAAAAGGAAGAAATGATGAAGTAAAAGAACTGAACAGAAGACTTCAAAGGGAAGCTGGAGAAGACAAACAAAGTATTATAAGGACATGTGCAAAGAGCTGGAAATAAAAAACCAAAAGAGAAGAACACACTCTGCATTTCTCAAGCTGAAAGAACTGAAGAAAAAATTCAAGCCTCGAGTTGCAATAGTGAAGAATTCTATGGGGAAAATATTAAATGACGTAAGAAGCATCAAAAGAACATGGAAGGAATACACAGTCATTATAGCAAAAAGAATTGGTAGACATACAACCATTTCAAGAGGTAGCATATAATCAGGAACCGATGGCACTAAAGGAAGAAGTCCAAGCTGCACTGAAGGCATTAGCAAAAAACAAGGCTCCAGGAATTGAGGGGATATCAACTGAGATGTTTCAACAAATGGATGCAGTGCTGGAAATGCTCACTTGTCTATGCCAAGAAATTTGGAAGACAGCTACCTGGCCAACCGACTAGAAGAGATCCATATGTATGCCTATTCCCAAGAAAGGTGATCCAATGGAATGTGGAAATTATCAAACAATATCATTAATGTCACATGCAAGCAAAATTTTGCTAGAGATCATTAAAAAGCAGCTGCAGCAGTATATCAACAGGGAACTGCCAGAAATTCAGGCCAGATTCAAAAGAGGACATGGAACCAAGGTTATCCTTGCTGATATCAGATGGATTCTAGCTGAAAGCAGAGAATACCAGAAAGATGTTTACCTGTGTTCTATTGACTATGCAAAGGCATTTGGCTGTGTGAATCATAACAAAATATAGATAAAATTACAAAGAATGGGAGTTCCAAAACACATAATTGTGCTCATGAGGAACTTGTACATAGATCAAGAGGCAGTCGTTTGGACAGAACAAAGGGGTACTGCATGGTTTAAAATAAGGAGAGATGTGTGTCAGGGTTGTGTCCTTTCACTGTACCGATTCAATCTGTATGCTGAGCAAATGATCCAAGAAACTGGACTATATGAAGAAGAACCAGGCATCAGGATTGGAGGAACACTCATTAACAACCTGCGTTATGCAGATGACACAACCTTCCTTGCTTTAAGTGAAGAGTACTTGAAGCACTTACTGATGAAGATCAAAGACCACAGCCTTCAGTATGGATTACACCTCAACATAAAGAAAACAAAAATCCTCACAACTGGACCAATAAGCAACATCATAATAAAAGGAGAAAAGGTTGAAGTTGTCAAGGATTTCATTTTACTTGGATCCATAATCAACACCCATGGAAGCAGGAGTCAAGAAATGAAAAGATGCCTTGCATTGGGCAAATCTGCTGCAAAGGGCCTCTTTAAAGTGTTGAAAAGCAAAGATGTCACCTTGAAGACTAAGGTCCCCTGACCCAAGCCGTGGTATTTTCATTCGCAGCATGTGCATGTGAATGCTGAACAATGAATAAGGAAGATGGAAGAAGAAATTGACGCCTTCGAATTGTGGTGTTGATGAAGAATATTGAATATACCAAGGAGTGCCAAAGGAACAAACGAATTGGTTTTGGAAGAAGTACAATCAGAGTGCTCCTTAGAAGCACAGATGGTGAGGATATATCTTACATACTTTGGATATGTTGTCAGCAGGGATCAGCCCCTGGAGAAGGACATCATGCATGGTAAAGTACAGATTCAAGGGAAATGAGGGAGACTCTCAATAAGGTGGATTGACACAGTGGCTGCAACAATGGACTCAAGCATAACAATTGTGAGTATGGCCCAGGACTGGGCAGTGTTTCATTCTGTGGTGGTTAGGATCGCTATGAGTCGGAACCAACTCAATGACACTTAACAACAACAACAACAATATAGTTGCCATATCAAAATTATAAAAGAAACTAAATTCAGGGAAGTCTTACTTTTACATGGTCCCTTTCAGGTTGTTCCCTCCCTCCCCTGTATGTAAACATTCTTGTTAGTTTTTGGTTTACTCTTTCATTGTTTCTCCTTGGAAATATAAACTCTGTGTGTGTGTATACTCATATTTCCTCATCTTTTTTTACAGATCCAGGAACACTCTATAGTGACCATCCTTCCATATTCCGTTTATTGTATTATATTGTGCGTATTATACATAGGCTCTGATCTTTTATCCCTATGAATAATACAATCAAAACCACCCATGTGCATAAGACATTTCATATTTTTTCCATCATATATTTGCGTAAATGCCATTGCTGAGTACAGCATTAAATTGATATGTAATTTAGCTAGGTATTACAGCCTCAGTGTTGGTTGTACCATTTTACATTCCCAATAGCGACATGAGAAAGTTCCTGTCTCCCTACAAAGCAGCCTTATAAACAGAGTATGCCATCAGACTTTTTAACTGAGGAGAAATGGTTTATTGATGCTGTTTTAATTTGTGTTTTTATTATAATGAGCTAGATTGAGTATATTTTCTTGCTCTTGGGGATCTTTGTATGCCTTATTTTGTGAAGTATGTATTTATATATTACGCCCATTTTTATCGAGTTATTGATCTTCACAAAATTTTTTATACAAGAAATACCCTTTTTGATATAAATTGCAATTTTTTTTCTTTTTGTCATTTTTCTTTTAGAGTTTTATAATATATATTTAGTTTTTGATTGTTTATGTAGCTAAATCTATCAAGTTTTTCCTTTCTGGATTTTGAATTATAGAAAAGTTTTCTACACTCCCTGGTTGGAGTGCAATATATGGTGCTTGCATGGTTTCATGATATTCTATTTTTAGATTTCAGATGCATTTCATATTTATACTTTTGGATTATAGAAGGAATTAACACAATTTTATATTTCTCTTTTTGGTTTTTCAGTTATGTCAACGCTACTTATTAAAACAATCTTCTGCCCCTTTATCACAAGTTAAAATTTCTTATGATTTGGATTTATTTCTGAATTTTTTATATAGCATTTATCTAATTATGTGCTGATAACACACTTGTTAATTTTTAGAGCCTTTTAACATGTTTTAATATCTAACACTCCCAACGTCTTCCCTGCTGCTTTTCTTCAACGTTTTCATTGTATAAAGTGAATTTTAAAATCAATTTATCAAACTTCCAGGAAAAAAATGCAATTTTACTTTGATTGAATAAAATCTATAATGTAATAATAATGGACACAATTGACATTTAATGAAGTTTGATTCCTTCTATCCAAGAACATTTTATTTCTTCAAAATATTTTACTTTTGTTCAACTGTATTCTTGCTTTTTTCAGAGTAGTGCATAAAATTCCTCATTTGATTGGGTTTTCCCCCCATATTTCTTGTTATGTTTAAACCCAGTTGATTTTTCTTTATGTGTGCTGAATATTCTTTTCCATTGTATCACTTCACTTATTATCATCTATGTATGTGAACATGCTACATTTTAAAGGAACCAAATTATTTCTAACCAAAAACATCTATCCATATTCAATCATAAACGAATTTCTGCAAACTTACAGCTCATCATGGCTCTCTCTGTACTTGAATTTTTTTTTTTTTTTTTGGAGGTACATACTTTCATAAAGCCCCAAACAGAAATCGTTAGACTCTTTCCTGTTTTAATTTACATATATAAATATACAATTGGATATGCTGAAGTAGAAGCTTTTAAAGTCTACAAAAATATACTGAAAAATTCCTGGTTAATACCTTTAATAAAGTTTTAAATTTAATGTATTAAAATGGATTTAAAAAAATTAAGTTGCCATTGAGTGGATTCCAACTTACAGCAGCCCCATGTGTTTCAGAGTAGAACTGCACTCCAATAGGGTTTTCAAAGGCTGTGACTTTTAGATGTAGATTGCCAGGCCTTTCTTCCTACTCACCTCTGGATGGATCCAAACTACAAACCTTTCAGTTAGTGGCCAAGTACTTAACTGTTTATGTCACTCAGGAATTCCATTAAATGGATTGCTGGCTTAAATTTTCTTTGTTAAAATATGTAGAGAAAAAATATTCAATAAGGAAGATAAAATACTTCACAGTTTTACAATTTTCACCAACTAGACAATATTGGTATTTTCTGATGACAGGAAATATTATCAAAAGATACAATTTGGACAGTGAATCAGGAAAAACAAACTTAACAAGAATTTAAGAAAAAGATGATTTGGTTGGGCTGATTGCTTTTCAAGACTGACAATCATTAAAAATATCCACAGATCACTGGATAAATTCAAACGTTGTTGTTTTATTATTATTGGGTTAATTTCCAATGCATGTAGAATTATTGTTGATAATATCTGTACAACCTATTTTTTTATTTTTACTTTTATTTATGAGGTGTTCTAGTTTGACTTCATTTGCTTAAAACGTCTGCCTGAATTCACATAAAACCCATTGCCGTCGAGTCAATTCTGACTCACAGCGACCCTGTAGGACAGAGTTGAACTGCCCCATATGGTTTCCAGGGGGTGCCTGGTGGATTCGAACCACTGACCTTTTTTGGTTAGCAGTCGTAGCTCTTAACCACTATGCTACTAGGGTTTCCTGAATTCACAGAGGTACTTTAAAAGAGATATAATTGTCCTTATAGGAATATTGCCTGTGAAGATTTTCCTAATTTTAATGCTACGTGGCATCTGTAAACAAAATTCACTCTTCATTTTTGCTGATAACACTTGCAGCCTCAAGTTTTCTGTAGTGGAATTAACCTATCTGTCCACCAGCCACATACACAACTGCTCTCTAATGTAATTGCACATAGTGAACAAGGGATAAAGGAGCATCCCATACTTATGAAGATTTGTTCCATCTCCGGTGAATAGTGTACCACTGAGGATAATCACCAACAAGTTTATATTAAGAATTGGATTCTGTGTTGCACCAGAGATTTAATAAAAGAGCTGAGGGGAGAGGGTTCTCTCTTGTGGTAACAAAGAAAAGAAGTGCCAGAGTTCTTGTCTTCCAGATAATCAAATGGTTAATTTCCTTGATTCTGGCTAATGAGATTAAAAAAAGTAAAAGAAAAAAGCTCCATCAGGGCTTCATAAACATGAGAAAATAAGTATAGCTGTACAAATGTATTAATATAAATAAATAAATGTTGTCACATTAATACCATAAAAGAAGCTTATCTTTGCCTTTTAAACTCTCACAGGTCTGTATCCCATAGATGTAAGGGACTTTAAAGGGTAATTTTGACTACGACAAAAGGCCCCAATTCAGTACCTGATTCATACGTAAAATACGCTTCTCTTGCGTATGGAAATCAGACTTCGGAGAGGAACAAAATGGACTTGTACAGACGAGATGCAGTAGGAGGCAGTATTCTCTCTCCATATGAACCCCTAGTTTCCCCTGGTGGTCTTCATGTTGGCGGCTACACTTAACTAGAGAGCAAAGTTCATTAGACTGTAGTAAATCATTTCACACACCCCGTTCACACCCTATAGAGGAGGAAAAACAACTGAATTGAAGGATGTCTCTGCTCATTTATTCCACAAGAATCACTGCTTGATAAATTAAGGTAATCCTCTACAGAAATGTTCCAATCCCTCTGTAATTACTTACTATGTGGAAACACAATGAATGTGGCCTTAATTACTCTGCTATAAGATACGAAGCTTGAAATGCATTATCTACACAAAATGGAAAAGCACTGTGTATTCATGAAATCTAAGATTATATTTAGTGTGAAATGGTTTTGAACATCATAAGCAACCTTGCTCATTAAAAATAGCTGATAAGACCTAGTCTCACATTTTTTTCCTCTGATATAATGACGAAAATAGTTTAGATATAAAAGCCTTATTTCCATGGCTAGAATTTGAAATCAATTAAAATTGACTATGCTGAAATTCTTAGCCATGTGAAAAAAATTTAAATTAGGTTATTATCTTTAGCAGTTTCTCTTTTAACCAGTCTACATGATTCAGTCTATCATAGAAAATGGAGACAATCCAAATTAAGGCCAGTGGATTAATAATTCTGACTTAGAGCAAAGGCGATTTTAGCCTGACTAATTTTTCATATCTGCTCAATTAACCTCATAGTGCTTTAGGACAAAAGACAGCACGATGAGTGTCATTTAAATTAAACAAATGCCATTTATCTGTCAAGGTATTGACTTATATCAGCCACTCCAAGTGAAGACCACACCAACAAATGGGGTGGACAAGCAGTGAGCTACTGGGATTTAATTCTCTACCATTTCAGAAATCATGCACAGCACACTATGTGAAACTTGCCATCTAATGAGCTCTTCAAGATCATCTAGAGAAGCTGGGCTAAGTTACCTACCCAATAGCATTTGCAAAATATGTACTTTATGTTCTACTGTTGCCTCTAACACTGGGGAGAAGCACCTCCTTTGGAAAGTGGTGTCAATGATTTATAATTAAACATAATACTCCTCATTTTATATTTAAGGCATTTATTTTCAGAGTCTGGAAAACAGATATCATTACACTGGCTTTCTGAATAACTTTCTATTTAGCAGCTGCAGTCTTCAATGCTGTTTTCCCAATAAAGCATTTAAGTCCCAACAAGGCACAAATTTTGAAAAGATGTTAACTGAATACCATTATAATTTACTAGAAAAAGGGATTGCTCCTACTTAGCATACACACTCCTTAGACTGTCGAGTGTTATACATTTTTAAATAATTATCTGTGCTTTTATAGTTAATAATGTATCTGTTTTAGTCTGATTTTTGTTCCAAAAATGAAAAGAATAAAATCTTCAAATCAAAAACAGAATAAACATCCACTAAATATCATTTTATGGAGAACCCAACTATATTTTGAATTACTTAGCACAAAATATCAAAATACATTTTTTGACACAGAGCCATTTTTGTCTTTTTTCATATGGAATTGTCTTCAAATTATCTTTACTAGATCCATGAGACAATATAGCTAGCCTGTGAGCGCTTCCAGATTGAGACCTAGCTGTGTGTTATAAGCATATTTAATGAAATAGGACAGTAAAGCAAGGATCTGTACAGAAGGACCTAGCATATTCCTGGGTTTGATTTAAGTTAGGGAGGCAAGCATCAGAAGGGAAGGTTGATTGATTATCTATCCCTTAGCACTGCCCACAAAGAGGTACTATGGAATCAAACCTAACACAGGAATCAAGGTTCTATGAACTAAAAGATCTCTCTCTCTCTAAAATTTCTGTGGAATATTGAAAACTGAAAGGCATTAGAACTTGTAGGTAGCAATTATGCTGCTGCTGATGGGCACGGCACTAACTATGGCTTTTCAACTAATTCCACTTCAGTGTTTGGGGCCCTGGGAACTGGCAGTACCAGGAGCAGAAACCATGATCTTCTTCTGATATAGTAAAAGTTAGTAACTTTAGAGAACTTTAGGGATAGATCTGCCATCTTCGGCATCTATAATACATAAAGATAGCACCAGGGTAAGATCCCATCTTTGTAGGCTAGAGATTGAATTACTTTGGTATATTGCAGAGAATCACTCAAAGACAATTCTAAGAACCATTTGAGAAGAGCTTTACATGGAACCAGAGTACCTAAAGGGTTCCTGGGGGCAGGGCTAGAGAACTTCATTGCCAAGGGTGTTTCCGTTGCTCAACATTTTATTCCCATGCCAGGGTGGACCAGAAAACTGTAGTTAGCCCAGAAAACTGGTCGTCTTATTTATTTCTATAGGATAGCACGTAAAGACTAACTAAAATTATTTTATAAAGATATTCATTATCTTATTAAAATGTGAAGCCCTGAGTCTAATCTCTTAGAAACAACACTTTTCTAAGAATATGAGCCACACTGAATATATTGGAGCTATATTCAAATAGACTTGATTCAGATTTTGGCTAATGCATACTATTATGAGGTTCACATGCATTTAATATTGACATCAAATGGCTAATCAGTTTTAAAAATGTAAACACTGTAGTTCTCCACAACTACTAGGAATTGCAGTTTTTTTTTTTACCAAGTTTATAAATAACTATTTAATAATTTTTGTTTGTTTGCTATGGATTTAGAGGGGAAATTTTACAATTTGAATCATTTATTTGTTTGAGAATAGATTTAAACATTTATGTGCATCCATAAAGAAGAAACAACTATACAAATAGTGTGATATTACGGGCAACTTATACCATTTCAAAATGTTGACTCCTCTTTAATGACCCTAGTTCACAATATCATTTCTTAATGACATTATATGCATAAATATGTTGTCCTTTAAAGATGCCAGATCATTCTATTTCATATATTTTTATTTATAGGTTATTCGGTTGGCAGATGTAAAGCTAAATTCCAGGGAAATAAGATAGGGAATAACTAGATTTTGATAGGATAAGACAGAGGGAAGAACCCTGACAGAAAAACACAGGAATTGGCTGGAGAATTCACACTCAGATAGGATCTTGGTGGATCATCATCAGAAAATAACATACTATTTTTGGGAGGCCAGAAAGAGTTAAAAAAAATTAAAGATTAAAAAAAGTAATGGAACTATGCATATATAAAAATATTAAATTTTTAGTTTTGATTAAAGACAGGATTACTAATAAGTGTTATTTTGTTTGCCAATCCTTATTTTTAATTGTTTTAAGAAATAATCTAAAGCTGCGTGGAGAAAGAAAAAAAAAGGTACTATAATCAATAAATTATCAATGCATTTTATGGATAAAAGAGAAGGTAGAGTGATATAGGGATTGAATGTTTGACCTCCCTGGTTTAGGATTTCTTCTACATAAGAAAAACTCAAAATGTGTCATGATTTCTATAATTCTATTTCTCAATATATCAATACATTCTATTATATAGTTCTAAGGAGCCCTGGCGGTACAATGGTTAAGCACTTGCTACTAACTGAATGGTCAGAGGTTCAAACTCACCAGCAGCTTTGAGGGAGGAAAGAGTTGGCTATCTGTTCCCATAAAGATTACAGCCCAGGAAACCCTATGGGGCAGTCCTACTGTACTCTATAGGGTTGACATGAGTCAGATTCACTTGACAGCACATAACAACAATAATAACTATATAATTTTAGCCTTGGTTCTTTAGTTCTTGCATTTAGACCCTTTCTCTCTTTCCAGAAACATGGCAGTAGTAGATATTTAAAAAATAAATAAATAAATACAGGAAAGATATAGCCATATAACCAGATTTTTAAAATTGCCATCTCTCTGTGAACCAGAAATGGACCAGGGATAAAAAGGAGCATGTTGTCAGTGGAATTGAAACCACAGGTCTGCAACCCAGGTACTCTTGAAGCACATTCCAAGATGAAGTTTTCTCAGACTAATGGAGAAAAAAAATTTCCATACAAGGCAAGAGTTCAGAGTCAGGTTAATGCTTTAAACCAAGGTTGAGATGGGGCTCCAGGGTTCAGTAAAAATGGCTGAATAAATCTACTATAAACATTGGCCTAGAGCGATGGTTATATAAGTCTGCTGGCCTAAGGATGCTGAGGAAGGAGTAAAGTCTCATGATCAGGAAATGAAACAGTTCACTTGTTATATCAGTGACCAAATAGAGGAAAATATCCAACCTAATTGTAGTTTAGGAGCAAGAATATATTAATAAAATACCTACTACAAGATTTGGGGCCAAAACAGAACAAGTAAGAATAATTGCAAAACCCACAGAGAGTATGTTAAACCCACAGAGAAAATGAGAGAGAGAATGGAATGAGCCTGCAAACAAGAATTCAGACACAAGAAGCATAATACCATGAAAGACAGTAAATAAAATGGACATTTAGTAAATTAATGTAATCCAGATAAAATCTTACAAATTTTGATAGAAAATTTTTTTGTATCTATTTCAGGCACATAGAGATAAACAAACAAACAAAAAAAGTCATCCTTAAAAAAAGAGACTTCAAGAAATGAAAATAAGCAGAAATAACACAAAAACAGTAGGAAGAAAAATCTAGTTAGAAAATGATTGAAATGTTGAAAATGATCAACAGACTATCATTAAGATAAAAGGTCCAAGGATGGTTTAAACTTTAAAATGGACACAGGTGAGAGGGAATCTGTGTGTTGGAAAATAGGAATTGAGAAAATCACAGTAGATAGCATGAAGAAAGAATTGAAGTGAGATACATAGAGTTATAATATAGCCAAAGGAAACAAAAATATAGAAGAGAAACAGGATCCACTATGGACATAATTAGAATCTGGGGTGGGGGAGGCACTCAAAAGGGGATACTGCACGGTTTAAATTAAGGGAAGGCGTGCGTCAGGGCTGTATTCTTTCATCATACCTATTCAATCTACATGCTGTGCAAATAATCTGAGAAGCTAGACTACATGAAGAACAAAGGGGCATCAGAATTGCAGGAAGATTCATTAACAACCTGTGTTATGCAGATGATACAAGCTTGCTTGCTGAAAGTGAAGAGGACTTGAAGCACTTACTGATGAAGATCAAAGACCATAGCCTTTAGTATGGATTAAACCTCAATATAAAGAAAACAAAAATTCTCACAAGTGGGCCAATAGGCACCATCATGGTAAACGGAGAGGAGATTGAGGTTGTCAAGGATTTCATTTTACTTGGATTCACAACCAATATCCATGGAAGCAGCAGTCAAGAAATCAGAAGACACATTCCCTTGGGTGAATAAGCTGCAAAGGACTCTTTAAAGTGTTGAAAACCAAAGATGTCACCTCGAGGACTAAGGTACGCCTGACTCAAGCCATGGTGTTTTCAATCGCCTCATATGCATATGAAAGATGCACAACGAATAAGGAAGACAGAAGAAGAACTGATGCCTTTGAACTGTGGTGTTGGAGAAGAATATTGAATATACCGTGGACTGTCAAAAGAACAATCAAATCTGTCTTGGAAGAAGTACAACCTGAATGCTCCATAGAAGCAATTTTCACATACTCAGGACATGTTGTAAGGAGGAATCAGTCCCTGGAGAAGAATATTGTGCTTGGTAAAGTAGAAGGTCAACAAAAAAGAGGAAGATACTCAACAAGATGGATTGACACAGTGGCTGCAACAATGGGTTCAAGCACAGCAACAATTGTGAGGATGGCACAGGTCTGGACAGTGTTTCATTCTCTTGAGCATAGGGTCTCTATGAGTTGGAACTAACTGGATGGTGCCTAATAACAACAACAAGGTGACCTTTCTTCCAAGTTTCTGTGAATAACCCTGGGAGTAATTGGGATGCATTAGACTGGGTCTTCCAAGTCACATCTGAGGACTTGTGCTGGCAAGTGGGGGCTGGCCAGACCAGAAAAGACCCACCTGAGAGGCTGGTATCAATTATATTCAGGATGCATGATTTAGCCTATCATGTAAGACTGGTCAATAAAGGTCCAGAACATGAAGACAAGTTTCCTGGTCGGCAAAAGGAGGATGATGCTCACTGTTTTGAGATACGGAAGTTCCATGCGCATCTTTTTTTTTTTTTTTTTTTTAGTGTCAGTCCTGATTTGTATACTTTTGTTATAATAAATCTATAATTGTAAGTATAGTGCTCTCTGTGAGTTCTTTGAGTTATTCCAGCAAGTTACTGCACCCAAAAGAGAAGGGAGAACCAGCAGGTAAAAGTGAGGGCATCACGTGAACTCCCAAACTTAAGGCTAGTGCCTATCTCTTTGGCAGTCTAAAGAATGGTGTCCTTTTGTCCTGTGATACCTGGCCTACCTCTGGGTGGCTAGGATGAGAGAGATAGTGTTCCATCTTGGTAGGTGGTATCAGACATAATTGAGAATTGGTAAGGTGAAGACTGGATCAATCTCTACTTTTTGGGGATTGTATACTTCCTGATTCTTATCCACTAAGTTATCCATGAAGCAACCAACTCCAGCACCTTCAAGCTTCCCTGTATGAATTAAGAAGGACAGAAAAAAAAAATAAGAGCTGAGAAGTAGAGATGACCTAAGATGGTGGCTTAGGCACACATACCATGCCAGCTACCTAAAGCAAAGAATCAAGAAAACAAACAAAACAGATATAGATGACAATCTGGGAACTCAAAACAGCAAACCAAGGGATGAAAAATTACATAGAACACTGAAGGGAAGGAGAAACTGAATGAAAACAGTGAATTAGGAGGTGTAGATGCCCTGTTAGCTGGCCCAGCAGAGCATGGCCATTTTGAGACAAAGTGAGCAGTGTTCCCTGGTGAGGAGCACAGGAAGGCAACTTCACAGAATCCCCAGTAAGAGACAGAGATATTGTATAGAGAAACCCAGGGTAAAGTAGGTAGCAGAACACGAATTGACCTAAGGAAGGAAAGTTCAGGAAGGTGGGTGAGAGCCCTAGGGATTCAGGTGACCATAGAGTAGGTAGGGAGCCAGAAAATAGGGACAGAATTATTTACCAGCAGTGATCCCTGATCATTTGTGTAGGTAGTGCTGGAAGAGTGAAGTATCCTTGGAGTGATGGCTATAGAACCCCATTCATTGGAACTCTGGTCAGCCCCCTCCCTCACATTTGGTTGAGGACAGGTCCTGATCACTGGCTGCACTCTGCTGGGAGTATCCCAGTACCCACACCAGAGACTGGAGACTGGGGGAACACACTTCTCCTCCCCCCCACCCCTTCCCAGTGATCAGCAGTGCCCCCTCCCCCACCTGGCAATCTGTGATGTGTGCTCCTACTGCCAGAATGGTGACTGAAGGTGTGAAACCAAGCCAGCAATAGGAGAGAAATCTACCTGCACCCAATCCCTAGTGACCAGCCAGACAGATACATCACCTCATCAGCAACGCTAGTCACATCCTGACAGGAGCAAACTTCACCTCTGTCAAGCAATGAGCAGGAGATTCTAGTGCCCTTATCCAATATCTGCCTAGTTGCAACATCACACATTCGACACCCAAACAGTTCCTGTAGGCCATCTGCACTTACACTGAAGCCCCATGATAATCCACTACATACTGAGATGCCAAATTATGTACACACAGCAAACCTACCTCATCCGATTTGATAGCACTCCCTCACAGCAGGTACAGAGACATACTTCCCTGACCTCCAAATAATGCCCTAACTGCTAGCACCAACCCAGAAGGACCCTGCAGCCCCACAAGTGCTGTGGAGGGACCCTGACCACCCAAGACTTGTCACTAGTATCAGGGAAAGAACCTGCTCTCCCATATCCACTCACTTCAGTAAATGAAGACATACAAGCCTACCCACAGAGAGCTCGCACATGGGTGTGGCCCACCATACCCACTAGTGAGAGAAAATCATGCCCAGTCAATAGACACCAAAGTCACACATAGACCAGAACCACACAATTAAAATAACACAAAGGAAAAAATACACCATAAAGAGAAAGAGAAGACAAAAAGATCCAGACAAATCAAAACAAATTTAAAAAATCAGCACAAAACATACATACATACAATCAATAAAGAGATTAATTAATTAATTAACACCTTAATGCCTTGGAGAACGCAGACAATACTAAATCATATTAAAAAAAAAAAAGAATAAGAAAGCTCAAACAAGCAGTCAAAATAAAGGGGCAGGAAACCTTCTTGAGGAATAAATGGTAAGAGAGTTACCTGATAAAGAATTAAAAAGACTTATATGTAGGATCCTTAAAGAGATCAAGGAAAACACAGACAAAACCCTAGAATAATCCAGGAAAACAGTAAAAGAACAAAATGACAAAATAGACAATTAGAAACCAAACTAAAACAACAACTCAAAATACAGAAGATTAACAATAAAATACCAGAAATAGATAACTAGATAGAAAGGCATAGAAATAGAAATGAATCAATGGAAGAAAGAATCATGAAATACAGGACAAATCCCTTAATACTAATTTGTTTGCAGAAGAATCAGGAAAAAAAAAAAAATGAAGAAAGAAGAAGAAAGCCTAACGGTTGTGTGGAACAATATCAAGAAAAAGTGACTCGTACATAACAGGAATCACAGAAAAGGAGGATAATAAAAAAGTATAGAGAGAATTTTTGAGGATTTATTACCAGAAAATTCCCTAGTATCATGAAATACAAGGTTTCCATTCAAGAAGCTCAACGAACCCTATACAGGATAGACCCCAAAAGAAAGTCACCAAGACATATCATAATCAAAGTTTCCAAAACTGAAGGCAAAGAAAGAATTCTGAGAGCAGCTCATGAAAAATGAAATGTTACCTACAAAGGGGAACCAAGTAGACTAAGCACTGAATTCTCAGCAGGTACAATACAGAAAAGAAGGCCATGGGATAACATATATAAAACCCTGACACAAAAGAGTCACAAGCTAAAAATCATATATCAAGCAAGATTGTCTTTGAAATACAATGGGGAAACTAGGGCATTCCCAGATAAATAGAAATTAAGGGAAATGGTAAAAACCAGACCAACCTTGTAACAAGTACTAAAGGGAGTTCTTCAGACAGAAAGCTGGTAACATCAGACAATGACCTGAGATTAAGACACATGACACAATCACCCAGATACCAACCCAGATAAAGAACTCTCAAAAGTGAAATAAAGCTGCAAAACTGAAAACAAGGAACAAGAAATGTGAATCTGTAAATGACAACAACTTCACAACGAAAAGGGGGAATAATAATGTAGTTACAGAATTTTCATATGTAAAGGAAGTCAAGGTGATATCAAGATATAACAAACTTTTAAACTTAGGAAGATAAAGGTAAATGCTAGAGTCACCACACAGAAAATTAGTAAATCTACTACAAACATGAAGAAGAAAATAAAAGACTCAGTAAATACAAAATCAACAGCAATGAAGGATACAAAAAGAAAATCCATGAAACCTTTAACACCATGTTAAAAAATAAATAACCAAATGGCAGCAGTAAATTGATACCTATAGACAATCACATTGTTTGAAAATGGCTTAAATACACCAGCCCAGAGAAAGAGAATGACAGAATGGATTAAAAAAACAAGGCCCAGAAATATGTTGCCTACAAGGGACACATCTTAGAAACAGACATAAATAGGTTAAAAACAAAGGATGGAAAAAAACATACCAAAGAAAGAGAAACCAAAAGGAGTGGCAATTATAATCTCTGATAAATAGACTTTAAGTCAAAACCTATTATAAGAGACAAAGAAGGGCATTATATAGAGATTAAGGAGGCAACCCAACAAAAGGACTTAACTATAATAAAAATTTTGTACCCAAATACGGAGCATCGAAATACGTAAAACAAACTAACAGAACTGAAAAGAGAAATACATAGTTCCACAACAATTGAACGAGACTAACACACCACTTTCAATGATGGACAGAATTACTAGAAGGAAACTCAACAAAGATACAGAAGATCTAAATAACAATATCAACCAACTCGACCTCATAGACATGTACAGAACTCACCACCCAATATCAGAACAGTACACATTTTTCTCCAACACTCAGGGGTCATTCTCCAGAATAGACCATATTTTAGACCACAAAGCAAGCCTCAATAAATTAAAAAACATTGAAATAATACAAAGCATCTTCTCTGATTATAATCCTATAAAATTGGAAATCAATAACAGAAAAAAAATTAAATGGAAACTGAATAACATTTTACTAAAAAGCTATTAGGTAATAGAAGAAATTAAAAATGAAATAAAAAATTTCTTAGGCTCAAATGAGACTAAAAACAAACATAGTAAAACCTTTGGGACACAGCAAAAGCAGTGCTCAGAAGGGAATTTATAGCAATAAATGTGCAGATCAAAAAAGAAGCAAAGCCCAAAACCAATAGTTTAACCTTAAGACTAGAACAAATAGAAAAGGTGCAGTAAGGTCCACAGTCAACAGAAGAAAGAAAAAAAATAAAGATCAGAGTAGAGATAAATGAAATAATAAACAGAATAGCAATAGAAAAAATCAACAAGACTAGGAGTAGGTTCTTTGAGAGAATCAATTAAATTGACAAACCACTGGCTTAATTAACAAAGGAAACAAATGAGAAGATGCAAATAAAGAGAATAAGAAATGACACGGGTGACATTAAAACAAAACCAACTGAGATAAAGAGGATCATATTATGAAAAATTGTACTCCAACAAATTTTAAAACCTAGAGGAAATGGACAAATTTCTAGAGACACACTACCTACCTAACCTAACACAAATAAAATGTAGAAAATATGTATAGATGCATAATAAAAGAAGAAATTTAAGATGTCATTAGAAACTCCTAATAAAATAAAACTTTGGTCCAGCTGGCTTCATTGGAGTATTCTATCAAACGTTAAGAGAAGGGTTGACACCAATTCTAATTATTGGTTTAATTGTGAGGATTTTTGTTTTCTTTATGTTGAGGAGTAATGCATCTGAAGGTTGTAGTTTTTGATCTTCATCAGTAACAGATTCAAGAGCTCTTCGTTTTCTGCAAGTAAGGTTGCATCATCTGCATATCACAGGTTGTTAATAAGTCTTCCTCCAGTCCTGATGCCATGTTGTTCTTAATACAATGCACTTTCTCAGATTATTTGCTCGGCATACAGATGGAATAAGTATAGTGGAAGGATACACCACTAACACACACCTTTGTTAACTTGAAACCACTCAATTGCCCTTCGTTCTATTTGAAGTACTGCCTTTTGATCTATGTACAGGTTCCTCATGAGCACAATTAAGTGTTCTGGAATTCCAATTATTCACAATGTTATATGTAATTTGTTATAATTCACACAGCTGAATGTCTTTTCGTAGTCAATAAAACACAGGTAAACATCTTCCTGGTATTCTTAGCTTTCAGCCCAGATCTATTTGACATCGGCAATGATATCCCTTGTTCCATATCCTTTTCTGAAAATGGCCTGAACTTCTGGTAATTCCTTGCGTATGTGCTGCTGCAGAATTTTATTTGCATGTGATATAAATGATGTTGTTCAATAATTTCTAAATTCTGTTATTTAACTTTTCTTCAGAATGGGCAAAAATATGGATTTCTTCCATAGTTTGGCCAGGGAGCTATCTTCTGAATTTCTAGGCATAGAGGAGTGAGAGCTTCCAGCATTGCATCCATTTGTTGAAACATCTTAATTGGGATGCCTTTAATTCCTGGAGCCTTTAGTGCAGCTGAAACTTCTACCTTCAACGCTATGGTTCTTCATCATGTGCTAGCTCCTGAAATAGTTGAACATCAACAAATTCTTTTTTGTACAGTGACTGTATTCTTTCCATCTTCTTTTGATGGTTCTTGCAACATTCAATATTTTCCCCACAGAATCCTTAAACGTTGCAACTCAAACGAGTTTTTTCTTCATTTAGTTCATCTTAAGAAATGTTGAGTATGTTCTTCCCTTTTGGTTTTCTAACTTCAGGTCTTTGCACATTTCATTATACTACTTTGTCTTCTCAAGAAGACCTTTCAAATCTTCTGTTCAGCTCTTTTACTTCATCATTCTTCTTTTTGCTTTAGCTATTTTTCCGTCAAGAGCAAGCTTCAGAGTCTCTCCTTACATTCATTTTGATCTTTTTTTTCTTTCCTGTCATTTTAATGACCTCTTGCCTTCTTCATGTATGATGTCTTTGATGTCATCCCATAGCTCATCTGGTCTTCAGTCTTTGGTTTTCAACTATTCAAATTTCTTCTTGAGGTGGGCTCTAAATTCAAGTATAATGTACTCAAGGTTGTTCTTTGGCTCTTTTAGACCTGTTTTAATTTCCTCAGGTGGAACTTGAACTTACATATGAACAATTCATTGTCTGTTCCACAGTCAGCCCCTGGTCTTGTTCTGATTGATAATATTGAGGTTCTCAATTGTCTCTTTCCACAGATGTAGTCGATTTGAATCCTGTGTATTCCATCTGGCAAGGCCTATCTATATAGTCATTGCTTATGTTGTTGAAAAAGTTTTTCTAATGAATAGGTCTTTGGTCTTGCAAAATTCTATCATGGGATCTTTAGCATTGTGTCTAACACCAAGGCCATATTTTCCAACTACCAATCCTTCTTCTTTGTTTCCAACTTTCAAATTCCAATCACCAGTAATTATTAATGCATCCTGACGTCATGTTCAAACAATTTCAGACTGCAGAAATTGGTAAAAATTATCATTTTCTAAATCTTTGACCTTAGTGGTTAGTGCATAAATTTTAAATAACAGTCATTTTAACTTGTTTTCCTACTAGGTGTATAGGTATTATCCCATCACTGACAGCATTGTACTTCATGATAGACCTTGAATTTTTCAAGATTCAAGACTTCTGGACCTATGTATATCATATTCAAACCTCAGAAATCAAAGACTAAGAACATCTACCAAAATCCTTTTGCTAACATCATTCTTAATGGTGAGAAGCTATATGCTTTCTTCCTAAAAACAGGAGTAAGGCAGGAATGTCTCCTTTCACCAATCATATTTAACATAGTACTGGAAGTATAGCTAGTGTAATAAGATAAGAAAAACAAATAAAAGGTATACAGATATGGAAGAAAGAAATAAAACTGTCTTTGCATGTAAGTATTTATGAAGAACATCTCCAAAATTTTACCAAAAAAAACTACTGGAAATAAGTGATATATCAAGATGTGAAATACAAGGTTAATAAACAAAAGTCAATTGTTTTCCTGTATACCAGCAATAACCATTTGGAGTTTGAAACTGAAAACATAATACCCTTTATACTGTTAGGAGCCATCAGGTTTCTCCAACTCATGGTGACTGTATGTACAACAGAACGAAACACTGCCTGGTCCTGAGCCATCCTAATAATCATTGCTATGTTTGAGCCAATTGTTGCAGCCACTCTTTCAATCCATCTCATTGAGAATCTTTCTCTTTTTTACTGATTCTCTACTTTACCAAGCGTGATGTCTTTCTCCAGGTGCTGATCCCTCCTGATAACATTCCCGAAGTACATGAGACAAGTCTCACCGTCTTCACTTCCAAGGAGCACTCTGGCTGTACTTCTTACAAGACAGATTTGTTCATCCCTCTAGCAGTCCGTAGTATACTCAAAATTCTCCACCAACACCATAATTTAAAGGCATCAGTTCTTTTGGTCTTCTTAAGTCAATGTCCAGCTTTTGCATGCATATGAGGTGATTGAAAATGCCTTGGTTTAGGTCAGGCCCACCTTAGTCCTCAAAGTGACTTCTTTGCTTTTTAACTCTTTAAAAAGGTCTTTTGCAACAGAATTGTTCAATGCTTCTATGGACTTTGATTGTAGATCTAAGTAAAATGGAATCTTTGGCAACTTAAATCTTTCCTTCTTTTATCATGATGTTGCTTATTGGTCCATTTGTGAGGATTTTTGTTTTCTTTATGTCGTGGTGTAATACATACTGAAGTGTATAGTTTTTGATCTTCATCAGTGTCATGGATTGAATTGTGTTTCCCAAAAATATGTGTCAACTTGGCTAGGTCGTGTACTCCAGAATTGTGTGGTTGTTCTGCATTTTGTGATCTGATGTAATTTTCCTGTGTGTTGTAAATCCTAATCTCTGCCTGTGGTTGTTAAATCAAGATCGAGTTATGTTAAAGAGGGTTGGTGTGGGTTGCACACCTTTACTCAAGTCACAGCCCTGATCAGATGTAAGGGGAGTTTCCCTGGGGTGTACCTTGTATCACCTTTTATCTTACAAGGGATATAAGGAGAAGGAAGGGAGAAAAGAGGAAGGGGACTTCGTACAACCAAGAAAGAAACTCTGGGAGCAGAGCCCTTGCACTAGAAGCTCCTAGAGCAGGAGAAGATCAGTAACAAGGATCTTCCCCCAGATCCAACAGAAAGAGAAAGCTTTCTGCTGGAGCTGGCACCCTGAATTTGGACTTCTAGCTTCCTAGGTTGTGAAAGAATAAATTTCTGTTTGTTAAAGCCATCCATTTGTGGTATTTCTGTTATAGCAGCACAAGATAACTCAGACAATTAGCAAGTGATTCAAGTGCTCATAGTTTTCTGCAAGCAAGGTTGTTTCATCTGCATATTGTACGTTGTTAGTGAGTCTTCCTCCAGTCCTGATGCCATGTTCTTCTTCATATCATCCAGCTTCTCAGATTATTTGCTCAGTATATAGAGTGAATAAATATGTTGAAAGGATACAATTCTAATGCACACCTTTCATGATTTAAACCACTCAGTATCCCTTTGTTTTGTTCAAATGACTGCCTCTTGATCTATGTACATGTTCCTCAAGAGCAAAATTAAGTATTGTAGAATTACCTTTCTTTGCAATAAAAAAAAAAAAAAAAATTGTTATGGCCCACAAGGTAGAATGCCATTGCATAGTGAATAAAACACAGGGAAACATCTTTCTGGTAGTCTCTGCTTTCAATCTAGATCCGTTTGACATCAACATTGATATCCATCATTCCACATCCTCTTCTGAATCCAGCTTTGATAACTGGAAGTTCCCTGGCTATGTAATGCTGCAATAAAATTATCTTCAGCAGAATTTTACTTGTGTGTGATATAAATTATGTTGTTCAATAATTTCTGCATTCTGTTGAATCACCTTTCTTTGGAATGGCTTGAGTCAGGCACACCTTAGTTCATGTGACATCTTTGTTTTTTAACATTTTAAAGAGGTCTTTTGTGGCAGATTTGCCCAATGAAATATGTGGTTTGATTTCTTGACCACTGCTTCTGTGGCCTTTGATTGTGGATCCAAGTGAAATGAAATCTTTGACAACTTCAGCTCCCTGTTTATCATGATGATGCTTATTGAAGTTTGTGAGGACTTTTGTTTTCTTTATGTTGAGCCATAATCCATACTGAAGGCTGAAATGTTTGACCTTGGTCAGTAAGTGCTTCAAATGCCCTTCGCTTTCCACAGGCAAGGTAGTGTCATCTGCATATCTCAGGTTGTTAATGAGTCTTCCTTCAATCTTGTTGCCACACTCTTCTTCATATAGTGCAGCTCCTCAGATTATTTGCTTAACATACTGATTGAATAAGTATGGAGAAAAGATACAACCATACACATACCTTTCTTGACTTTAAATCATGCAGTATTCCCTTTTTCTGTTCAAACAACTGCCTCTAGTTCTATGTACAGGTTCTTCCTGAGCACAATTAAGTGTTCTGGAATTCCCATTCTTTACAATGTTATCCATAATTTGTCATGATTCACACAGTCGAAAGTGTTTGCACAGTCACTAAAACACAGATAAACATCTTTCTGGTGTTCTCTGCTTTCAGTCAAGATCCTTCTGACATCAGCAATGATAATCCTCATTCCACATCCTATTCTGAGGCCAGTTGAATTTCTGGAAGTTCCCTGACAATGTAGTGGTGCAAACATCTTCAGCAAAAGATAAGATCCATTTATATTAGCATTAAAAAAAAAAAGAAATACTTCAGTATAAATCTATAAAATGTGTTCTAGAGCTACCTATTAAGGTAAACTATAAAACTATGATGAAAGAAATAAAAAAAAAGATGTAGATAAATGGAAATATATTACATGTTCATGGATAGAAAGTTATTGTTAGGTGCTGTCAAGTTGGTTACAACTCATGTTGACCCTATCTACAACAGAATGAGGCACTGCCTGTCCTGTCCCATTCTCACAGTTGTTGTTATATATGAGTCCATTTTTGCAGCCGTTGTGTCAATCAATTTTGTTAAGGGTCTTTCTCTTTTTCACTGACCCTGCCCTTTACCAAGCATTATATCCTTCTCCAGGGACTGGCCTCTCCTGATAACATGTTCAAAGTACATAAGGGAAAGTCTAGACATCCTTGCTTCTAGGGAGCATTCGGGCTGTACTGCTTCCAAGACACATTTGTTTGTTCTTCTGGCAGTCCATGGTATATTTAATATCCTTCATCAATACCATAATTCAAGGGCATCAGTTCTTCAGTTTTCCTTATTTGTTGCATGTCTTTGTTATGTGCCGTCGAGTCGGTTCTGACTCATAGCGACCCTATGCACAACAGAACAAAACACTGCCCGGTCCTGCACTATCCTTACAATCATTGTTATGCTTGAGCTCATTGTTGCAGCCACTGTGTCAATCCACCTTGATGAAGGTCTTCCTCTTTTCCGCTGACCCTGTCTTCTGCCATGCATGATGTCCTTCTCCAGGGACTGATCCCCTCCTGACAACATGTCCAAGGTATGTAAGACGCGGTCTCGCTATGCTTACTTGCTTACTTACCTCCTTACTTACATTCTGGTCGTACTTCTTCCAAGACAGATTTGTTCATTCTTTTGGCAGTCCGTGGTATATTCAATATTCTTCGCCAACACCACAATTCAAAGGCGTCAACTCTTCTTCAGTCTTCCTTATTCATTGTCCAGCTTTCACATGCATATGATGTGATTGAAAATACCACAGCTTGGGTCAGGCGCACCTTAGTCTTCAGGGTGACATCTTTGCTCTTGAACACTTGGAAGAGGTCCTTTGCAGCAGATTTGCCCAATGCAATGCGTTTTTTGATTTCTTGACTGCTGCTTCCATGGCTGTTGATTGAGGATCCAAGTAAAATGAAATCCTTGATAACTTCAATCTTTTCCCCGTTTATCATGCTGTTGCTCATTGGTCCAGTTGTGAGGATTTTTGTTTTCTTTATGTTGAGGTGCAATCCATACTGAAAGCTTTGGTCTTTGATCTTCGTTAGTAAGTGCTTCAAGTCCTCTTCACTTTCAGCAAACAAGGTTGTTTCATCTGCATAACGCAGGTTGTTAACGAGTCTTCCTCCAATCCGGATGCCCCGTTCTTCTTCATACAGTCCAGCTTCTTGTATTATTTGTTCAGCATACAGATTAAATAGGTATGGTGAAAGAATACAACCCTGACGCACAACTTTCCTGACTTTAAACCAATCAGTATCCCCTTGTTCTGCCCGAACAAGTGCCTCTTGATCTACGTAAAGCTTCCTCATGAGCACAATTAAGTGTTCCGGAATTCCCATTCTTTGCAGGGTTATCCATAGTTTGTTATGATCCACAAAGTCGAATGCCTTTGCATAGTCAATAAAACACAGGTAAACATCCTTCTGGTATTCTCTGCTTTCAGCCAGGATCCATCTGACATCAGCAATGATATCCCTGGTTCCACTTCCTTTCTGAAACCAGCCTGAATTTCTGGCAGTTTCCTGTCGATACACTGCTGCAGCCGTTTTTGAATGATCTTCGGCAAAATTTTGCTTGTGTGTGATATTAATGATAATGTTCTACAATTTCCACATTTGGTTGGATCACCTTTCTTGAGAATAGGCATAATTAGGGATCTCTTCCAGTCAGTTGGCCAGGAAGTTGTCTTCCATATTTCTTGGTATAGATGAGTGAGCACCTCCGGCACTGCATCTGTTTGTTGAAACATCTCAATTGATATTCCATCAATTCCTGGAGCCTTATTTTTTGCCAATGCCTTCAGAGCAGCTTGGACTTCTTCCTTCAGTACCATCGGTTCCTGATCATATGCCACCCCTTGAAATGGTTGAATACCGACTAATTCTTTTTGGTATAATGACTCTGTGTATTCCTTCCATATTCTTTTGATGTTTTCTGTGTTGCTTAATATTTTCCCCATGGAATCCTTCACTATTGCAACTCAAGGCTTGAATTATTTCTTCAGTTCTTTCAGCTTGAGAAATGCCGAGCGTGTTCTTTCCTTTTGGTTTTCCATCTCCAGCTCTTTGCACATGCCATTATAATACTTTGTCTTCTCGAGAGACCCTTTGAAATCTTCTGTTCAGTTTTTTTACTTCATCAATTCTTCCTTTTGCTTTAGCTGCTTGACGCTCAAGAGCAAGTTTCAGAGTCTCCTCTGACATCCATCTTGGTCTTTTCTTTCTTTCCTGTCTTTTCAATGACCTCTTGCTTTCTTCATGGATGATGCCCTTGATGTCATTCCACAACTCATCTGGCCTTCAATCACTAGTGTTCGATGCGTCAGATCTATTCTTGAGATGGTCTCTAAATTCAGGTGGGATATACTCAAGGTCATATTTTGGCTTTCATGGACTTGCTCTGATTTCCTTCAGTTTCAGCTTGCACTTGCATATGAGGAATTGATGGTCTGTTCCACAGTTGGCCCCTGGTCTTGTTCTGACTAATGATATTGAACTTTTCCATCGTCTCCTTCCACAGATATAGTCAATTTGATTTCTGTGTGTTCCATCTGGTGAGGTCCATGTGTATATAAAAAAAAAAAATGTGTATAGCCGTGGTTTATGTCGGTGAAAGAAGGTATTTGCAATGAAGAAGTCGTTGGTCTTGCAAAATTCTATCATTCGATTTCTGGCATTGTTTCTATCACCAAGGCCATATTTCCCAAGTACTGATCCTTCTTTTTTTCCAACTTTTGCATTCCAATCGCCAGTAATTATCAATGCATCTTGATTGCATGTTCCATCAATTTCAGACTATAGCAGCTGGTAAAAATCTTCTATTTCTTCATCTTTGGCCCTAGTGGTTGGTGCATAAATTTGAATAATAGTCGTATTAACTGGTCTTCCTTATAGGTGTATGGATATTATCCTATCACTGACAGTGTTGTACTTCAGGATAGATCTTGAAACGTTCTTTTTGACGATGAATGCAACACCATTCGTCTTCAAGTTGTCATTCCCAGCATAGTAGACTATATGATTGTCTGATTCAAAATCACCAATACCAGTCCATTTCAGCTCACTAATGCCTAGGATACTGATGTTTATGCGTTCCATTTCATTTTTGATGATTTCCAATTTTCCTATATTCATACTTAGTACATTCCAGATTCTTATTATTAATGGATGTTTGCAGCTGTTTCTTCTCATTCTAAGTCCTGCCACATCAGCAAATGAAGGTCCCGAAAACTTTACTCCATCCACGTCATTAAGGTCAACTCTACTTTGAGGAGGCAGCTCTTCCCCAGTCATCTTTTGAGTGACTTCCAACCTGGGGGGCCCGTTTTCCAGCACTATATCAGACAATGTTCCACTGTTATTCATAAGGTTTTCATTGGCTAAAGCTTTTCAGAAGTAGACTGCCGGGTCCTTCTTCCTAGTCTGTCTTAGTCTGGAAGCTCAGCTGAAACCTGTCCTCCATGGGTGACCCTACTGGTATCTGAATACCGGTGGCATAGCTTCCAGCATCACAGCAACACACAAACCGCCACAGTACGACAAACTGACAGACACGTGGGGGATTTGTTGCATAGGAAGGGTCAATATAATTCAGATGTCCATTCTTTGAAAATTTACATGTTCCCTGAAATCCCAATGAAAATCCCAACATATTATTTTGCAGGTTTTGAGAAACTTATTCTAAAGTGTTGAAAGAAAGGAGAAAGTCCCAGAATAACTAATACAGTACTGAAGAAGATCAAAGTCAGAGGACTGTCATTACCCAACTTTAAAGTTTGTTAAAAAGCTACAGTAATCAAGATAGTGTGGTATTGACAAAGTAATAGAAAAATAAATCTTGGAAAAGAATAGCGATCCCAGAAATAGACACATAGAAACATGATCAACTCATCTTTAACAACAGAGAAAAAAAACAATTAAATGAAGAAAGGATAGTCTTTTCAACAAATGGTGCTGCAACAACTGGACATCTACATGCAAAAAATAAATATATCTAGAAACAGACCTCCTCAAAAAAATCACATCAAATTGATCAGACATCTAAATATAAAACATGAAAATGTAAAATTTCTAAAAGGTAACATATGTGAAAATTTTGGTAACATTGGGTTTGGCAATGACTTTTTAGGATGTAACACCAAAATAAGACCCATAAATCAAAAAGTTAAAAGTTGAACTTCATTAAAATTACAAAATTCTGTTCTGCTAAAAATTCTGTTAAGCTAATGAAAAGACTAGATACAGACTGGGAGAAAATATTTGCAAAACACCTATTGATAAGGGATTTACATTGGAAATATGCATTTTATTTGAGTGGTTTTCTTTGCTGCAGTAACAGTGAGTAATTGTGTGTGTGTTCTCCTTCGAAGCACATTTTATCAGCTTGATAAGGTATTGGCTCAACAGTAACAGGTTTGGATTTTGTTTTTTTTCTTAATAATATTTGCCTAAACTAAATTGAACAGTTTTCTTTCCAAGTCCTGTTGTATGTTTTGGAGCCCTTGTGGCACAGTGGTTAAGAGCTCGACTGTTAACCAAAAGGTTGACAGTTCGAATCCACCAGCTGCTCCTTGGAAACTTTATGGGGCAGTTCTACTCTGTCCTATAGGGTCGCTATGAGTTGGAATCTGCTAGATGGCAAAGGATTTGGTTTGAGTTTATTGTACACTTTATTTCCCAGGGTCAAATTTCTACTGCAAAATGTTACTCAATTAATCTGATATTTCCTTTTTTGGGTTTTTTGTTTTAACATATTATATTATCTGTTGAGTATTTCATTATAGTTTTTCTTTTAGAAATATGTCTTTAAATTTTGCTCCAGTACTTTCAAAGAATAGTCTTCAAATTGCTTAATATTTATTAACATTGCCTTAAAGGTTTTGGTTAGAGAAAAAATATTAAAGTTTCACATACTACGAAAGGTTTCCCTATCCAATCCCAAAGACAAGATTTTGGGGATTTGTCTTCACTTTGGACAGCATCGTAATTCCTCAGAAGACTTAATTTCTTAGTGCAGAAAATGATATTTTATTTTATTCCCTGTGGTAGTGGCTGATATAAAAACTATTTTAATAAGAGTTTTTTCTTTTTTATTAAACTGACTGAATTTCCTTTAGAGTAAAATATGAAAGGTTCTAGGATTTCTCTTGCTTTTATGAAAGTTTATAAAATACAGGTTTAATATGATTATAAAAAAATTAAATATCAAATGTTTCCTAAGTACAAGATAATCTGCTGAGTTCTTGGTGTAGGTACATGTATGTATATGTTTATGTATGTATATTTTTTTCTCCCTAGTATGTTAAGAGAAGAAAGCATTTCCTTCAGAGGCAATTATGAGTGCTCGAACTACACAATTACCAGAGATAAGCAAAAACCTCTTTATATCACTAAAATTTGTACTTAATCCATTGTTCTGTGTGTTTGTGTGTGTGTGCATATGTGTGTGTGGTATCAACCCTCTTCTATAGTGATTGTCATTATTCCAGAACATTCTTTTTCATACCATCTGAGTTGTATATACAAAAATATGAATCTGTGAAAGAATGTGATTGGGTATATTTTTCCAAAACAATTTGGAAGATCTTTTTTATATTGCTGCCTATACAATATAAGCCAATGCTTGATGGTCTGTTGACCAGTATTTAAACAATTGTCCTTCCATTTTTCCTATAAATATATTGTATATTGTAGTCACATTATTTTGTTTGTCTCACAATTTCAAAACTGTTTGCTTCAGAAAAGTTAGAGATCTGGTAGGTTATTCACTCTTCCAGTGGAGCTCTTAACCACTGCACCACCTGGGCTCCTTTGACAAAGCATGAAACTAAAAGCCAATTCCATCGACCATTGACTCTGTGCTAATGGAAGACACCATCTCTGTAATCTTATCTGGGCTAATGAAACAGTGTCACAAATAACATAAAATATTAGCTGCCTCAATGTCAACATTCTTTAAATTTGGCCTTGCAAGGTATTTATGTTTACATTTAAATATGGGCTTATCTAATATTCTGGGAATTCACACCATTTCAAACAAAATAATGAGATTATTTGGTCAGTCTCCAATTACTTCTCAGCATTAGCTCTGTCCTCTAACAAACCTCCTTTATTTGGTATTCTTTTTATATTCATTAAACTTTCTCACCTTCTACTTTCTAATCTTGCATTTCCTGCTTCCTGGAATACCCTGTTCTCTTCATCCTTATCTTGAAAAGGATGAATTTACTCCTAGAATCACACTCTATCTTAATCTTTCTCTCAACTCCTGTAGGGTTTAAAGTAGAGCTCTTGTATTAGAAATATAATCCACCTATGTAATTTCAAATATTCTAATATTGTTTATAAATAATAAACAAGTGAATATATTTAATAATATATTTTATTTAGTTCAGTATTTGAAAGTATAATTTCAACATGTAATCATAAAAATTATTTATGTGATATTTTACTTTCTATTTTATTTTATTTTTTGTTCTAAGTCTTTGAAATCCAGTGTGTATTTCACATTTACAGACTTATAATATAAAGCAATTTTGGACTAGTGTTATTCAAGGGCTTAGGCGTCACATGTAGTTAGCACCTACTCTGTTAGAACCAGAGACTTAGTACTGTATATGCAAAACTTAGTTCCCATGGAGAATTTTTTCAGTGTACTTTAAAGCAACTTTATAAGGTATAATATATACATATACAATTAAATGCATAAGTTTTTATTGCATGCTTCAATAAGCTTTGAAAAATCTATACACCCGTGTAACAATCAGCTTGTATTAGTTTCCTACTGCTGATATAACAAATTACCACAAAATTAGTGGCCTAAAACAGCACACATTTATTATCTTAAAATTCTTGAGTTTAGAAGTCTGAATGAGTCATATGCAACTAAATGAAGATGACAGCAGAGCTGTGTTCCTTTCGGAGGCTCCAGGGGGAAATCTGTTTCCTTGCCTTTTCCAGCTTCTACATGTTTCTTATGTCATAGTCCCTTTAACCATATTCAAAGCACATCATCCCGATGTTTGCTTCTGTCATGACATCTTTTTTAAGCATCTTGCATCCTTCTTATCTTTGCAATTACATTGGGCTCACCTGGATAATCCAGTGTTCTTCCTATTTCAAATCCTTAACTTAATCACATTTCCCAAGCTCCTTTTGCCGCATAAGTTAACATAGTCACAGGTTCCAGGGATTATGATATGGACATCTGTGGTGGGCTATTATTCTCTTTACTAAACACCACAAACAAAAAGGATGTAGAGACATATCTCTCAGCACAGAAATTTTCTTTTTGCTCTTTACTATCAATCCTTACCACCCCCAAACTTGAACAATTTTTAATACAATTTCTATCACCTTAGACAAAGTTTTCCTATTATATAACATCATATAAATAAAATTATATAGTATGTGCCCTTTTTTGTGTAGCTTCTTATATAGCATAACATTCTCTAAATTCATGGATAATTTTGTGCATATCTGCTATTTCTTAATCTTTATTGCTTAGTGCTATTTCATTGTATGAATATAAGATCTTTTTTTTAATTTTTTTTGTCCATTAACCCACTGATGGGCATACAGAGTGTTCTCAGTTTGTGGCTATTATGAATAAAGCAGCTATAAGTATACATGTACAAGTATATTTGTGGACATATTTTCCTATCCTTGTGTAAATACTTAAAAGTAGAATTTTTTGGTAATGGGGTTAGATATGTATTAAACTCTACAAGAATTTGTGAATTTTTTTCTCTTTTTGCAGAGCAATTTTATGTTTTATATTCCTACCAGCAATATACATGAGAATTCCAGTTTTGTCACATCATTGCCAACATCTGATACTTTCAGTCTTTAGTTTTAGCCATTCAAATAAGTGATAATTGGAAGATCAACACGGTTTTAATTTGCATTTTCCTAAAAACTAATGATTTTGAGCATCTTTTCAAGAATGATATTTACTTACTGTACTTTTATTTTTTTTTGAAATGCCAATCAAGTTTTGTCATTCTTTTAGCTGTGTTTTTTGTCTTCTCACCACAGAGTCGTAAGCATTCTTTAAATATTCCATGAAGAAGTCCTTTCTCAGATATATTTAAATACTCATTTGTATTTTGAGAAATTAAGAAACGGGGAAAAAATAAATTATTTAGATTTAACTGCATACTTAGCATTTCTGGTACTCTTTATTTTTTGTTAGAGATTCCAGTTTCTGTCCTGTTCACTTTTAAATAACCTGAAAAACTTCTTTTAGTATTTCTTGCCACATAGGTCTTTTGGCAACATATTCTCTCAACTTTTGTTTATATAAAAATATCTTTATTTCATCCTAATTTTTGAAAGATCTTTTTACTGTTCATACAATTCTTGATTGACAATTTATTTTCTTTTCAGGACTTTGTATACAGTATTACATTTTCTTTAAGCTTGTAGTCTTTCTGTTGAAAATTATTGTATAATGTATTGTTTTCTCTGACTGCTTTCAAAATTTTCTCATTATCGCTGTGTTTGTGTGTGTGTGCGCGCACACGCAGTGTGAATGCTTGTGTGTGTGTATGTGAGATGTGTGTGTGTTCTCCAGTTTGACTATGATATGACCAGATGTTGTTCTCTTCGTATTTATTCCACTTTGCTTCACTAAGTTTCTAGGATCGATAGGTTGATATTTTCACAAATTTGAGAAATTTACTACATTATTTCTTAATTTTTTACTGCTCTTTCTTTACTTTCCTTCCTAGACTCCAAAAAACAAGTATGCTAGACTGATTGAAGTTCTCTACAGGTCTTGGAAACTAATTTATTTCTCTTTCCAGTCTTCTTTTCTGTCTGTTTTTCGGGTAAAAACCCACTGCCGTCGAGTTGATTCTGACTCATAGCGACCCGGTAGGACGGAGTAGAACTGCCCCATGGAGTTTCCAAGAAGCACCTGGTGGATTCAAACTGCCAACCCTTTGGTTAGCAGCCATAGCACTTAACCATTATGCCACCAGTGTTTCCATTTTTCAGATAGGATTTTTAAAATCAATGTTCAATTTCACTGACTATAGTTTTCATCTCATGTATTTCCCTTCACTTAGTGATTTCACTCTTGCATGCCCTGTTATCCGATTTCTGAAAATCGTTGCCTAATATATTTTATTCTGTTTCATAATCGGTTATGGTGGGAGGGTATGTTTAATTACACTCTCTTCATCATGGTCACATTTGAAATATTTCTATAAAGAATTCTGAAAATATATATAATCTTCCCTTCTAGGTTTTCTTGTAGGAAAGTGGGAATGGTATTTGGCAGGAGTGTGTAAACTATAAGGGCATTATATCAAAGGCGTATGGAATGTGTGCTGAGTGAACAAATGAATAATTTAGGATAAATTCATAAGTTATTCAATTTTATATCCTGTCTGTTTTGCCAGTTTCTGCTCATCTCTTGTTCCATGACAGTTTTCATTGCATCTTGGGCTAATAAAAATCTTCTTTCATCACATTTGCTTCAAAATTGCCTTGTTCCAAACTTTTCTTGAGTGGAAAGTCCACTGCTAGTTGAAAAAAAAACAAAAAACACAACAACAAACAAATATTTAGTAAAAACTAGAATGAGTCCCTAATTTTTTTTTTTTTAAATGTCAGGTGATTTGTCCCACATATTTTTTCCCCTTTGCCAACTGTGGTGAATGAATTACTGAATATGAACCTTCTAGCCATAATCTTTGTGACTCACACACAATGACTAAGTAAGACTATACAAATATGGTATACGGAATGTGTGATTTGTTGGGGTCAGATGTCAACTTGGTTAGGCCATGGTTCCTAATATTGTATGGTTGTCCTCCATTTTATGTGTTGTGAATCCTGACCTCTACACGTTGATGAGGCAGGATTGGTGTAGTTTGTCTTGGGTCGCAGCTTGCAGGACAGTGTGACTCAAGTCTCACCCTTGCTCAAGTTATACCCTTTCTTGGGGTATGCCCTGCATCTAAGAAATATGTGTGTGTCCTGGCAGGGCTTTCTCTCTCTGTATCTGGATCCTACATCAGTTTGTAATCAATCGATCTCTGGTTCTTGGGAATTGAGTCAGAGCCTTGGTGTCTGACCTCTTGATTGTGGGATTTGCTGACATCCCCAGCCCCTTGGGCCAGTGGCCTATCATGTGACCTGTTTTGCCAGCTTCTGCAGCCTTGTGAGCCAGCAGCCTGTGGTCTGAATTTCCTGATTGGGCTCTTCAGCTCCTGCAGCCACATAGGTCTGGAGAAGCCTATGCCTGATCCACTAATTTTGGACTTGTGAGCCTCCACAGCCATGTGAGCCATTTTCTTTATAGGGATCAATTGACAAGGTCTGTGAAATGTTGCCTTGAATTAGGAATCCCAAAGATGGAGGGAGAGTACTGAGGGGAGAGGGAATAGTTGATGTTAGAGATGATAGAATGGAACAGCAGCTTGGAAAAGTTGAACATTTGAGACATTTTTAACCTCCACTTCATAGGAATTAGCTTTGTGCTGATCCTTATAAAAGACCTTATTTATTGACAAGGCTATTCATATTTACTCTCTTATAGCTGTAGTAGCATATTGAAACTTCTTTTCATGTCATAAAACTGAGATTCTGTTCGAGGGCTACATTTACAAAACATCATTTGCACATTCAGAATGTTTCTAGAAAGTAGATTTTCTATGTATGTTTACATGTACTATGTGAAACTAAGTTCAATTTATGCTTGCTTTATTTGGAAATATATCTTCATATAATACCTAGGCTTTCCAAAGCATTCATGTTCTGATGGCTTTCTTAGAAAGCAACTTCGCTATGAATGATATATATCAAAATGCCTAACAAACGTTGCAGATATTGTCCCTATTTGTTGTGGGTGATTTCCTTTCTGAAAAAAAATTCCGTCAGTCCTATTTATTTCATTTCTTAAAAGAGTTTTATTGTTGCAGCCTACAACCTAATGTGAAATTGCAGAATGCTGGCTCATTGCTCCTTGGAATAAATCATCACATTGTATCTTTTATTCAAAACACAGTTTGGCATCTGCACAATTGAGGTCTATGATATTCACAAACCAAATATACTTAGTAAACTGAATAAAACCTCAGGGTTCTTATAAAAAAGTAGTATCAAATCTGTCTCTATTTCACAGAAAATTCCTAGGAACCATTTTAATTTAAGAATATTTCCTGAAAAAATAAAAAATATGACTATATTAAGGAAATCCAGATTGAAGCTGAAATTTTAACTTCTTTGGAAAATTCAGGAGAAAGGCCACTTCATATTCTAGTGGTTACATTAGATTGGAAACCCTGGTGGGTAGTGGTTAAGTACTACGGCTGCTAACCAAAAGGTTGGCAGTTCGAATCCACCAGGCACTCCTTGGAAACTATGGGGCAGTTCTACTCTCCCTGTAGGGTTGTTATGAGTCGGAATCGACTCAACGGCAGTGGGTAGTAGTAGTAGTACATTAGATTTAACACTAAGCATGAGTGTTGAAACTTTATGAGCAGGCTAGATTTTTCAGAGATCTTTGATATTTTCAGGTTTTTTTTTTTTTTTCTCAAATGCAATATGCAACACTCATTTGTGTGGGACTTACAAATAGGTTGCTGTCTCTATGCATTATTTCTGTCAAAAGTAGAAAAGGACCTCTCAGCCTAAATTATCTTCCTTGCTACCTACAAAATCTCCTTAAATGCCAACACTTGTGATTCATTTTCTTGAATCTTTAATATCAATCCTTATTTTTTATGTGTTTCCTTTAGAGTTCCTTTATCAATTAGCCAAATTTTTATTGAGCACCAACTCTGTGCCATTGTACTAAGTCCCAGATCTCATAGAACTTTCATTCTAGTATAGGAAAAAAATATCAAGTGATATGCAGAAAAGTAAGGCAAGTTATAGAGGTGCTATTTCATGTAAAGTGGACACATAGGTCTCAGATGAGGTAACACGAAAAACACAAGAATGAAATTGCAGATTTAGGCATGTAGTTAACTCAGGAAAGAAAATTCTAGGGAAGAGGACACATGGAGACCTTAAGATGGGAGCACGTTTGAGAAACAAGGGGCCAATAAAGCCAAAGTAGAATGAGTGGTGAGATTGTTAAGAAATGAGATCAGAAAGCCTGGCAATCACATATGAGGAACTAGAAATAATGGGAGAACTCCCAAAACTGTACCTACTTTCATTTTCATAATCAGCTAAATCTAATCCGTTCTCTCAAATCAGCTGTTAATTCTTTAACTGTATCCGAGAACCAATATTTGACTCAAGTGTCCTTCTGCATGTCCCCTTTAACTGTATTAGTTTAATTTGTTCACCATCTTGCTTACCAAACCAAACCCATTGCCGCCAAGTCAATTCTGACTCCTAGTAACAAATACCTTTTAACTCAGTGTCTTCCAAAATTACACGACCAAAGGGGAAAACTGTTAAACACCAAATCTCATTGTCACACACCTAAGATCAATGAGTCATAAACTTAAAGGCAGGGCCCTAAAAAGGCATTTTTTAAACAAGCATCTTGGCTAATGCTTATGGTCAGAGACCTTGGAAACTGCTCATATAAATGTTCTACCTGCTTCCTGTTTCTTGAAACTTTAGTCTCTCTTCCATATTCCTGTCAAAGTTAATCATCCCCTCCTCTCCACAAAAAAAATTCTAATCTTGTAGCTCCCTGGTTCTTCCTTTATTTCAACGCCTTAACCAAGAGGGCTTTTTTTTTTTTTTTTTTTTTTAATATTCTTAGTCATGTAAGTGTTTTCACAATTGAATTCAATCTGCATCGGTAGCATCATGTCCTAGTGATGATGATATATGTATCTTGCAGTGATTATCAACCAAACTCTAGTAGATTCTCAGATTTTTTTATGGCTCTACGTCTTTGACTTTCCTCTGTTCTCTCTAAGCTTATGGATATGTGTATATACGCCTATGTTTATGTTCTGCTTTGCTCCTTAATCAGCTGGGAAAAAAAACATTCGAAGAATCAGTTCAAATATTTGTTTTTCTATTTAGAAGACTTTCTCGTCCTCCTTTTACAATTGACAAAGTTAGTTGACCTTCACTGTACTCTGCATCCATTATAACATTCATTACACTGTCCTGTTATTTTTTATGTAAATGAATCAGTCCTCCATTAGAGTGTTAACTTCTGGAAAGCAAGACCATATGTGTTTTATTTTTGATTTGCAATTATCAGCAGAATTTATGGCCCAGCTACATACTCATTAAATATTTGCTAAATGAATGAATGAGTTTAGTGGGTTAAATAGGGAAATATCTGGGGTGCTAAATTTTAGACACTATTTTTTGGAGTCAATAATCATTTCAAATTAAAAATGATATTGTAGAATCTTGTGCTAATTTAAGGATTCTAATTTTTAGAAGAAGGTGGCATCAGGATTGGTGGAAGTCAGATCCACCACGGAAGCATGGAAGCATGCCCCTGGAAGCAGCCGCCAGGAAATCAAATGATATATTGCACTGGGAAAATCTGTTGCAAAAGTCCTCTTCAGAGTGTTTAAAAAATAAAATGTCACTTTGAGGACTAAAGTGCACCTGACCCAAGCCATAATATTTTCAATTGCCTCATATGCGTATAAAAGCTGGGGAATGAATAAGGAAGACCAAAGAAGAATTTATGCCTTTGAATTATGGTGTTGGCAAAGAATGTTGAATATACCATGGACTGCCAGAAGAATAAACAAGTCTGTGTTTAACTGGGTTTGGATCCTGGAAGAAGTACAACTAGAATGCTCCTTGGAAGAGAGGATGGAGAGACTTCATCTCATGTACTCTGGATATGTTATCAGGAGGAACCAATTCCTGGGGAAGGACTTCATGCTTGGTAAGGTAGAAGGTCAGCAAAAAAGAGGAAGACTCTCTCTGAGATGGATTGATACAGTCGCTGCAACAATAGGCTCAAACGTAACAATGATTGAGAGAATGGCACAGGACCAGACAGTGTTTTGTTCTGTTTTACATAGGGTCATTAAGAGTCTGAACTGACTTAATGGCACCTAACAACAACAATTTTTAAGATTTAACTTTTGAGAAAATATGTTATTAAATCTATATGCACAGCAGATATAAATACTTGATGATAAATATTGTTGATTTATTAACCATTTCCAACTTAAATTTATGTAATGTTATTCACTAAACTTTAAAAAAAAAATTCCTCTGTTATGTATTGAGAGTTTCTACCTACTATTTTAAATCCAGTATTTACTTTTACAAATCTTTTAGCATCTGTTTAGGAGTAATTTCATATATTCAGTTTGCTTTGAAAACACCTGGTTTAATGTCAAATGGAGCATTCCGGGGAAAAACAAACGTGAAGAGGAATAAAAAGAAATAGAACGAAGCACAGAGAAAAGAGGTGTTATCCAACCAAAGGAGGGGATACTATGTAGAAGGACATCATCACGTTTCACAATAAAATGTGGACTGGTGGTAATGTAGATGGTATTAATGAATATTAATTGCTACTTCAAGAAACAACTATGAGAGAGAAGATATAAAACAGTAAATTGGACACATGATGGAGGCTTTTACAAATTTGAAAAGTTGTTTTAAGTTTTATTATTTTTATTTTGCTTTGTTTTATTTTGACATAAATGATTTGATCATATTTTCAGACCAAAAAAAAAAAAAAGACAGAAAAACGAAACAGATGTTGGAGTGAGAAGATGAAGATACAGGCCTGAAAAGATAAAATTAAAGGCATCAGGATTTGGAGATATGACACATGTGCACAGAGGGATAAAGGCTAAGAAAGAAATCATTCTAGAACACAGAATGAGGGAATCACCTTGGACAGGAGATTTAAGAAAACAAGTCTTATGAAAAGTTTATATTTATCTCACATCACAATTATTTTTTTTAGAATGCACTGATGAAGCAGCCTCACCTTGAATGCATGATGATCGCTTGGACTTCTGTCTGTATTCAGTCATGTAGAATCTACTCAATGTGTTCATCTACGTCTGCATCCATATCTTTCACTGGAACTATCTAATTCTCAAATTTCACAACTATTTCATATAGTCAGCTTCTCAAGTGCAACCATCAAAGATGATGTTCTGCGAGACATTTTGTTCTACAATATGGTGTCAATGAACTTAGAACCAACAGACTTGGGGAATATAATTTATTAGTTGTAAGATGCTGTATCTGATTTTGAGACCCATTACAAAGTTACAAAAATCAAGACTATGTGAAATTGCTATAAGGATAAAAAAAAAAAAAAAAGGATAGACAATAGTATAAAGGTAACAAGACAGATGGTGCAGAAATAGACTGACATATATTCGGTAAATTTATTTTCCACAAATGTGCCATTATAATTTAAATATTAAGGAAGGTTTTTTTTTTGTTGTTGTTGTTGTTTTTTTACACTCACATCTGGCTATCTCTAAAGAAAGAAATAAACTTTAACCACTACCTCACACAACTCAAATTAATTTGAGACAGACCGTAAACAGAAAGGTGAACAGTACAACTACAAAAATTCTACAACAAACTGAGAAGAATATGGTTACAACCTTGGGATAGGGATAGAGAAAGACATCATCATATAAAAAATTATTAATTGTACTTAATTAAAATAAAAAAAAATTTGTTCATCCAAATATAGCATTAAAAAATGAAATGCAAGCTATAGATGGAAGAAAATAGTTATACAATAGCTAGCATTGCATCAAGATATATGAATAATCCTTAAGAATCATTAATAAAAAGATTTACAACCTAATAAAAATAGGCACATAGTTAAACAAGCCTTTCAAATAAGGCATATACAATGGACAATGAGCACATGAAAAGGCTGTCAACATCATTAGTCATCGAGAAAATGGAAATTAAAACCACAACAATACCATTTGGAAAATAGTTTGGCAGTTCCTTATAAATACAAACATATATCTATGACCCCTAATTTGCATTCTTAGTATTTACCCATAAGAAATGGAAAGAAAAAGTTCACACAGGAATGTTCATAGCAACCTTATTAGTAATAGCCAAAACCAGGAAACTGAAATGTTCGAAAACAGAAGAAAGAATAAACAATTTGTAGTTTTGTCATGTAATTGAATACTACCAAGCAATAAAAAGGAATGAATGACTGACATGCAACAACATGAGTGGGTTTTAAAAACATTACAATGAACAAAAGAAACCAGGTGCCAAAGAGTATATAATGTATGGGTGTATTTATGTGAAATTCTAGAAGAAGTAAAACTATTTGATGCTGATAGAAATCAAAACAGAGATTGTGATTGGCTAGGGGAGGGCCAGTGGTTGACAGAAAATGTGAAAATTTTCTGCCGTTATTGAAATAGTCTGTGTCTTGAGTGAACAATTGAGGCATAACATTTCAAAAATTCTATATGGGTTTGCTGGACTGGGAAATTATCTCTTTTTCTGTTGATATGATGCATTACTACGCCCTCCGAGAGTACAGCTATTTCTAATCTTGCTGTTAAAAGAATATCACATGGGTTTGTGATAAAATATTGCAGATGAAAACATAGTCATATTTTTAAATACGTAGGCACTTTTTTGAGGAAACAAAATTATGCTTTGGGAATATAATTATATGTAGATAAAATTATATTGATATACATTAGGTGTGTTTGTGTATATGTTCATGCATGTGTGTGTGTACGTAAAAGAGAGAGAGAAATTATGTTCAATCAGAGGACAAATTCTTATTTCCTTGAGTCTTTGGTATGATGATGCTATGAATGTCCAATCAAAAATGCTTGTTAGGAGAGGGGGCCAAGATGGCGGACTAGGTGGACGCTCCCGCGGATCCCTCTTGCAACAAAGACTCGGAAAAACAAGGGAATCGATCACATACATAACAATCTATGAACTCTGAACAACAAGCACAGACTTAGAGACGGAGGACGAACAAATACGGGCAGACAGCGACTGTTTTCAGAACTAGGAGCCAGCGCACCAGGCAGGTGACCTTCGGAGCTCGATCTGGGGCAGAGCCCAGGGGGGCAGACGGCACAGAAAGGGGGCCCACCCCTTCCCCCCCGAACCCATCCCGGGAGGAAGCCTAGCAGGTTGGCGCGGGCGGCGTAGGGGCGCAGCCGGAGGGAGAAACACCCGGGAGGCAGTGACTGATCTGAGAGGGGGGAGAACAGCGTCCCAGCTGGGGTGCCCTGCTGTCCTCCGGGAGTTAGGCGAGAAGCCGACGGGGCGCGCGCGGGGGGGGGGGTCAGCTGTGTTTCCCTGGAGTGACCCCAGGGCGGGGCCCACGCGTTCGTGCGGGAGGACGCGCACCCAGTCCGCGCGTGTGGCACGGCACACCAGAGGGAGAAATCCCCGGAGGTGTCTGGTCTCAAAACAGGGAAAGCAGCATCCCAGACGGGGAGCCATTCCGCTGCGATCTGGGCACGCGCACGCGCGCGCGGGCGGGGCATGAGCGCGGGGTCCATTTTTATTACCCTGAATTGACCCAGAGGGCGGGAACACCTGGTCGTGCGAGTGACGCCCTCCCAGTTTGCGCGAGAGGTGCGGCACACTGGAAGGAGAAGTCCCCGGGAGGAACTGATTGGTCCCAAAGCGCAGAAAGTAGCATCCCAGACAGAGTGCCGCCCTGCTGGGGCTTGGGCGCGCGCGGGCGGGGCGTGAGTGCGGAGTCCATTTTTATCGCCCTGAATTGACCCAGGGGGCGGGCCCACCTGGCCGTGCGGAGGAACTGATTGGTCCCGAAGCGCAGAAACTAGCGTCCCAGACGGGGTTCCGTCCTGCTGGGGCTTGGGCGCGCGCACGAGCGGGGCGTGAGCACGGAGTCCATTTTTATTGCCCTGAATTGACCCAGGGGGCGGGTCCACCTGGCCGTGCAGGTGACGCAACCCAGTTCGCGCGAGAGGTGTGGCGCTCCGGAAGGAGAAGTCCCGGGGAGGAAGTGACTGGTTCCCGAACAGGGAAAGCAGCGTCTCAACCCGGAAGTCATCCCGCTGGGATTTGGGCGCGCGCACAGGCGGGGCGTGACCGCGGGATCTAATTATAATCGCCTGAATAGACCCTGGGGGCGGGCCCACCCGTTCGTGTGGGAAACGCCCACCCAGTGCCCACGAGCGGTGCCGCGCACCGGAGGAAGTCCCCAGGAGGAAGGGACTGGTTTCCGAGCAAGGAAAGCAGTGTCCTAGCCAGGGACCCGTCCAGCCCGGATTTTGGCAAACGGGGGCGGAGCGTGAACGTGGTGATCAGCTCTATATTCTGTGGTGCTACACTCCTAGCTCTCAGATCCCTCCCCCACCCTCCCCAGGCGACCCCATTAACATCCGAATACCCGGAGCCAGAGAGAGAATTCAGATAGGGATCTGACTGCATTTTTTTTTAGCTGACTACTGGGAAAATCTAGTTTCCCAGTGATGGCTCGGAGACAGCAGTCCATATCAAACCACATAAAGAAACAGACCATGACAGCTTCTCCAACCCCCCAAACAAAAGAATCAAAATCTTTCCCAAATGAAGATACAATCCTGGAATTATCAGATACAGAATATAAAAAACTAATTTACAAAATGCTTAAAGATATCACGAATGAAATTAGGATAAATGCAGAAAAAGCCAAGGAACACACTGATAAAACTGTTGAAGAACTCAAAAAGATTATTCAAGAACATAGTGGAAAAATTAACAAGTTGCAAGAATCCATAGAGAGACAGCATGTAGAAATCCAAAAGATTAACAATAAAATTACAGAATTTGACAACGCAATAGAAAGTCAGAGGAGCAGACTCGAGCAATTAGAATGTAGACTGGGACTTCTGGAGGACCAGGGAAACAACACCAACATAGCTGGAAAAAAATCAGATAAAAGAATTAAAAAAAATGAAGAAACCCTAAGAATCATGTGGGACTCTATCAAGAAGGATAACTTGCGAGTGATTGGAGTCCCAGAACAGGGAGGGGGGACAGAAAACACAGAGAAAATAGTTGAAGAACTCCTGACACAAAACTTCCCTGACATCATGAAAGAAGAAAGGATATCTATCCAAGATGCTCATCGAACCCCATTTAAGATTGATCCAAAAAGAAAAACACCAAGACATATCATCATCAAACTTGCCAAAACCAAAGACAAACAGAAAATTTTAAAAGCAGCCAGGGAGAAAAGAAAGGTTTCCTTCAAGGGAGAATCAATAAGAATAAGTTCAGACTACTCAGCAGAAACCATGCAGGCAAGAAGGGAATGGGACGACATATACAGAGCACTAAACGAGAAAAACTGCCAACCAAGGATCATATATCCAGCAAAACTCTCTCTGAAATATGAAGGAGAAATTAAGATATTTACAGATAAACACAAGTTTAGAGAATTTGCAAAAACTAAACCAAGACTGCAAGAAATGCTAAAGGAGATTGTTTGGCCTGATGACCAATAATATCAGGTACCAGCACAATACAAGGACACAAAACAGAACGTCCTGATATCAACGCAACTCAAACAGGGAAAGCACAAAAACAAACAAATTAAGACTAATTCTAAAAAATAAATAAATAAACAAAATAATACACACAACAGGAAATCATGGAAATCAATAGCTAAACGATCAAAATAATCAAAAAGAGGGACTAAATATAGGAGGCATTGAACTGCCAGATGGAGAGTGATACAAGGCGAAATAGAAGGATACAAGTTAGGGTTTTACTTAGAAAAATAGGGGTAAATAAAAAGGTAACCACAAAAAGGAATATCAATTCCATAACTCAAGAAAAAAGCCAAGAAAAACGTAACGACTCAATAAACACAAAGTTAAACATTATGAAAATGAGGATCTCACAAGCTACTAAGAAAAACGTCTCAGCACAAAAAAGCATGTGGAAAAATGAAATGGCCAACAACACACATAAAAAGGCATCAAAATGACAGCACTAAAAACTTACTTATCTATAATTACGCTGAATGTAAATGGACTAAATGCACCAATAAAGAGACAGAGAGTCACGGACTGGATAAAAAAACACGATCCATCTATATGCTGCCTACAAGAGACACACCTTAGACTTAGAGACACAAACAAACTAAAACTCAAAGGATGGAAAAAAGTATATCAAGCAAACAATAAGCAAAAAAGAAGAGGAGTAGCAATATTAATTTCTGACAAAATAGACTTTAGACTTAAATCCGCCACAAAGGATAAAGAAGGACACTATATAATGATAAAAGGGACAATTGATCAGGAAGACATAACCATACTAAATATTTACGCACCTAATGACAGGGCTGCAAGATACATAAATCAAATTTTAACAGAATTGAAAAGTGAGATAGACACCTCCACATATATAGTAGGAGACTTCAACACACCACTTTCGGAGAAGGACAGGACATCCAGTAAGAAGCTCAATAGAGACACGGAAGACCTACTTACAACAATCAACCAACTTGACCTCATTGACTTATACAGAACTCTCCACCCAACTGCTGCAAAATATACTTTTTTTTCTAGCGCACATGGAACATTCTCTAGAATAGACCACATATTAGGGCATAAAACAAATCTTTGCAGAATCCAAAACATCGAAATATTACAAAGCATCTTCTCAGACCACAAGGCAATGAAGCTAGAAATCAATAACAGAAAAACTAGGGAAAAGAAATCAAATACTTGGAAAATGAACAATACCCTCCTGAAAAAAGACTGGGTTATAGAAGACATCAAGGAGGGAATAAGGAAATTCTTAGAAAGCAACGAGAATGAAAATACTTCCTATCAAAACCTCTGGGACACAGCAAAAGCAGTGCTCAGAGGCCAATTTATATCGATAAATGCACACATACAAAAAGAAGAAAGAGCCAAAATCAGAGAACTGTCCCGACAACTTGAACAAATAGAAAGTGAGCAACAAAAGAATCCATCAGGCACCAGAAGAAAACAAATAATAAAAATTAGAGCTGAACTAAATGAATTAGAGAACAGAAAAACAATTGAAAGAATTAACAAAGCCAAAAGCTGGTTCTTTGAAAAAATTAACAAAATTGATAAACCATTGGCTAGACTGACTAAAGAAAAACAGGAAAGGAAACAAATAACCCGAATAAGAAACGAGAAGGACCACATCACAACAGAACCAAATGAAATCAAAAGAATCATATCAGATTACTACATAAAATTGTACTCTAACAAATTTGAAAACCTAGAAGAAATGGATAAATTCTTGGAACAACACTACTTACCTAAACTAACACATACAGAAGTAGAACAACTAAATAGACCCATAACAAAAAAAGAGATTGAAATGGTAATCAAAAAACTCCCAACAAAAAAAAGTCCTGGCCCAGATGGCTTCACTGCAGAGTTCTACCAAACCTTCAGAGAAGACTTAACACCATTACTATTGAAGGTATTTCAAAGTATAGAAAAAGACGGAATACTACCCAACTCATTCTATGAAGCCACCATCTCCCTGATACCAAAACCAGGTAAAGACATTACAAAAAAAGAAAATTTTAGACCTATATCCCTCATGAACATAGATGCAAAAATCCTTAATAAAATTCTAGCCAATAGAATCCAACAACACATCAAAAAAATAATTCACCCTGATCAAGTGGGATTTATACCAGGTATGCAAGGCTGGTTTAATATCAGAAAAACCATTAATGTAATCCATCACATAAATAAAACAAAAGACAAAAACCACATGATCTTATCAATTGATGCAGAAAAGGCATTTGACAAAGTCCAACACCCATTTATGATAAAAACTCTCACCAAAATAGGAATTGAAGGAAAATTCCTCAACATAATAAAGGGCATATATGCAAAGCCAACAGCCAATATCACTCTAAATGGAGAGAACCTGAAAGCATTTCCCTTGAGAACGGGAACCAGACAAGGATGCCCTTTATCACCGCTCTTATTCAACATCGTACTTGAAGTCCTAGCCAGGGCAATTAGGCTAGACAAAGAAATAAAGGGTATTCAGATTGGTAAGGAGGAAGTAAAGCTATCACTATTTGCAGATGACATGATCGTATACATGGAAAACCCTAAGAAATCCTCCAGAAAACTACTGAAACTAATAGAAGAGTTTGGAAGAGTCTCAGGATATAAAATAAACATACAAAAATCACTTGGATTCCTCTACATCAACAAAAAGAACACCGAAGAGGAAATAACCAAATCAATACCATTCACAGTAGCCCCCAAGAAGATAAAATACTTAGGAATAAATCTTACCAAGGAAGTAAAAGACCTATACAAAGAAAACTATAAAACTCTGCTACAAGAAATTCAAAAGGACACGCTTAAATGGAAAAACATACCCTGCTCATGGATAGGAAGACTCAACATAGTAAAAATGTCTGTTCTACCAAAAGCCATTTATACATACAACGCACTTCCAATCCAAATACCAATGTCATACTTTAAGGGAATAGAGAAACAAATCACTAATTTCATATGGAAAGGAAAGAATCCCCGGATAAGCAAAACATTACTGAAAAAGAAGAAGAAAGTGGGAGGCCTCACCCTACCTGATTTCAGAACCTATTATATAGCTACAGTAGTCAAAACAGCCTGGTACTGGTACAACAACAGGCACATAGACCAATGGAACAGAATTGAGAATCCAGATATAAATCCATCCACGTATGAGCAGCTGATATTTGACAAAGGACCAGTGTCAGTCAATTGGGGAAATAATAGTCTTTTTAACAAATGGTGCTGGCATACCTGGATATCCATTTGCAAAAGAATGAAACAGGACCCATACCTCACACCATGCACAAAAACTAACTCCAAGTGGATCAAAGACCTAAACATAAAGACTAAAACGATAAAAATCTTGGAAGAAAAAATAGGATCTACCCTAGGAGCCCTAATACAGGGCATAAACAGAATACAAAACATTACCAAAAATGATGAAGAGAAACCCGATAACTGGGAGCTCCTAAAAATCAAACACCTATGCTCATCTAAAGACTTCACCAAAAGAGTAAAAAGACCACCTACAGACTGGGAAAGAATATTCAGCTATGACATCTCAGACCAGCGCCTGATCTCTAAAATCTACATGATTCTGTCAAAACTCAACCACAAAAAGACAAACAACCCAATCAAGAAGTGGGCAAAGGATATGAACACACATTTCACTAAAGAAGATATTCAGGCAGCCAACAGATACATGAGAAAATGCTCTCGATCATTAGTCATTAGAGAAATGCAAATTAAAACTACGATGAGATTCCATCTGACACCAACTAGACTGGCATTAATTCAAAAATCACCAAATAATAAATGTTGGAGAGGCTGCGGAGAGACTGGAACTCTCATACACTGCTGGTGGGATTGTAAAATGGTACAACCACTGTGGAAATCCATCTGGCGTTATCTTAAACAGTTAGAAATAGAACTACCATACAAACCAGAAATCCCACTCCTCGGAATATACCCTAAAAATACAAGACCCTTCACACAAACAGATATATGCACACCCATGTTTATTGCAGCTCTGTTTACAATAGCAAAAAGCTGGAAGCAACCAAGATGTCCATCAACGGACGAATGGGTAAATAAATTGTGGTATATTCACACAATGGAATACTACGCATCGATAAAGAACAGTGACGAATCTCTGAAACATTTCATAACATGGAGGAATCTGGAAGGCATTATGCTGAGCGAAATGAGTCAGTTGCAAAAGGACAAATATTGTATAAGACCACTATTATAAGATCTTGAGGAATAGAAAAAACGGAAAAGAACACATACTTTTGAGGTTACAAAGGGGGGAGGGAGGGAGGGAGGGAGGGAGAGGGCTTTTTATTGATCAATCTGTAGATGGGAACTGCTTTGAGTGAAGGGAAAGACAACACTCAAAACAAGGAAGGTCAGCCTAATTGGACAGGATTAAAAGTAAAGAGGTTTCCGAGATAAAATGAAAGCTTCAAAGGATAGCGAAGCAGGGGCTGGGGTCTGGGGAACTTGGTTTGAGAGGACTTCTAAATCAATGGGCAAAACAATTCTATTATGAAAACACTCTGCATCCCACTTTGAATTGTGGCACCTGGGGTCCTAAATGCCAACAAGCAGCCATCTAAAATACATTAATTGGTCTCAACCCACCGGGAGCAAAGGCAAAGGAAGAACACCAAGGTCACACGACAACTAAGAACCCAAGAGACAGAAAGGGCCACTTGAACCAGAGACCTACAATATCCTGAGACCAGAAGAACAAGTTGGTGCCCGGCCACAATCGATGTCTGCCCTGTCAGGGAGCACAAGAGACAACTCCTGAGGGAGCAGGAGACCAATGGGATACAGACCCCAAATTCTCATTAAAAGACCACACCTAATGGTATGATTGCGACTAGAGGAATCCCAGAGACAATGCTCCCCAGAACTTCTGATGGCACAGGACAGGAACCAACCCCGAAGACAAATCATCAGGCATGAAAAGGACTGGTCAGTGGGGGGGAGAGAGATACTGATGAAGAGCGAGCTAATTAAATCAGGTGGACACGGGAGAGTGTGTTGGCAACTCTTGACTGGAGGGGGGATGGGAAGATAGAGAGAGATGGAAGAAGGTAAAATTGGCACGAAACGAGAGACTGTAAGGGCTGACTCAATAGAGGGAGAGCAAGTGGGAGAAGGGAGTAAGATGTATGTAAACCTACATGTGACAGACTGATTGGAATGGTAAATGTTCACTTGAAGCTTAATAAAAATTTAAAAAAAAAAAAAAAAAAAAGAAAAAAAAAAAATGCTTGTTAGGGACATTAATATAATGAACCAAGATTAACTAATGCAAACTAGATTAAAGACATGCAATTTATTCCTTCATTCATTTGCTTATGTGAGCACACATGCAGACATGCATTGAGTGCCTACTGTATTCTAGGCACTTTTCTTAAAAGTCCAAAATGAATGAAGGGCGGCATTTACTCTCAAGAAGCACAAAATTCTTGGAAGGAAACAGGTAAATAGACGAAAAATTCTCATGAAATGCACCAGAAAAACCATTTTAAAAGTAAAATCAAAGATTTATGGAGACACAGGTTAAGTAATGTCAGCCTCAGGAGGAGCTTCACGCAGGGGTAATTCTTTAAAGTAAGCAAGAACTTACGAGGTAAGTTACGGGGAGAAGAAGTTGCAGAGAGAGATAGATACCACTTTTATCTGCATGAATGTCTCTGTTTTTTAAATTTACTCATGTTATTTCTTAGAGTAAATTTTGTTGTATTTGTTAGAATCCATTCACTTTAGGCATTTTTTTTTTCAAAACCAAGAAGTCTGTTGCTTATAGTTCAAATTAAAGAATATTAAAAAAATTTTTTTTTCCTTTAAATAATAATTTAAAAGAAGTAGTGTCCACTTGATGTAATTACACTACCATTTGTAAAATGATAGCTAAAAAAGTAACCTCTCCTGAATGTCACATGTTGAGATTTATTTTCAAAACCCAGAATAAAATATCTTCCTTCCAGCTTTCCATTAGCAAGCAAAATATGGTGCATCTTAGGAATTAGCATTTCACATGAAAACAAACAATTACCCTGTAGTGAAGAAAGTAAATACAGGTTATCCTTTGAACTGATTTTTGTGTTAAATGGTATTTTGACAGCAGTACAAAGTTTATCAACAAAATGAATAAATTTTTGAGATAAGGCTACCGTTATACAAGTCCTGTACTTTATTGTTTAAACCACAAGAGCTATTAACATTAAAGGTATAAAACTCCATAAAAAGAAGAGCAAAATGCAACCTTTCTTATGATTCAAACTTGAAGTGAAGGGTACTCCATCATCTCGTAGGGCCTCAGTCCTTCTAGACTGAAATTGGGACACAATTCAAAACTTGACACTTCGGTTCAGGTATATCAAATGTTTATAGAGCACTCATTTAAAGAATTGCATAGATCTCACCCTTAATGGCTTTTAAATCATTAGAAAATATTACCATGTTCCAATAATATTTATTTTAAATTATTTTAATCCCCCATCACATTCCTATGAATTGAATAGTAATGTTTTTTGAGTTTTTTTTTTTAAGTTCTACCTTGTGTTGTTGTTATTTAATTACTTGTTTCAGATCCGCTTCTTCTTCATAGTTCCTGAATATGGAGGCTCATTTCCGCTTTAGTTCTCGTTGTCCCTAAATCCTAGCACATAGTAGTGACTTAATAAATGTTTAATAAACAAACATGCCTTGAAAACAAGCAAGGCAATATAAATACAAATTATTATATGCCCATGATCACAAACACCTGTGATCGTGGGAGCTAAAGGAAATGGTTAGCTAAAATTAATGAACAAACTGTATAGTTAAGAGAAAGGTATTACCTAAGGGTTTATGTTTTACGGAGATTAGCTAGTGGATTTCGGCATTTGATAGATATGCAGACACATGAACACACACAGTACTGGGTGTAGTCTGTGTAAATGAATATTTATAAGAGAAGCCTTAAAGATTTATTCTACCTTTTCATAGATCTGACTGGATTTCACTTGTTTATTCATTGCCTTGGCTTGTCTGAATATTACTCAATTACTCAAATGTTTTGTTTTTATCTGCCTCAGGCCCTCCAACCTTAACTAGATTAAAACTATAAAAAAGTCTATTTTTAAAGCTGTGCAAAGAAAACACTACATCAAAACCGTTAATACATACCTCAAACAGAAAACATGCATATCTTTATTTGTCTTTCAGCTTATTTATGTCAGCCTATATCTTACCGGCAAAAATTGCTTTCCAGCTCCAGGCAATCTAATTTGACTGTGATGCTCTCTGGCACTTGAGTATTATGGTCCTTCCTTGGTTAAAGTACAAGACTTGCAAAACTAGTCCAAAAAACGTGATTATCAGGGCAGAGCATCTGTGCGTTTCTGGGACATTCATCACAAACAGAATGTGTGAGAGCTGGGGGAGAATGAATCATCCTAGATTACCTATCTAGTACTCAAGAAGCCTACCACAGAGCAGCAACAGCAGAGATTAACTTGCTGGAGTTCCCAGGAAATTTACAGAGGCTGTTCTGTAGAGAAATAGAAACCCCATTTGCAAGATCCTTACCTGTGAAAGCTATCTTAAATCAGAGGAAGCCTGGACGTGATAATTCTGTAAGGGTGCCCCACAGGTCAAGGTAATCCGGATAATATTTCCAACAATCTTCCTTTTCTTTTCATTTTCTTTATCGTGCTTTAGGTGAAAGTTTACAGCTCAAGTTAATTTCTCATACAAAAATTTATACACATATTGTTATGTGACCCTAGTTGCATTTCTGTAACGTGACAGCACACTCTGCCTTTCCACTCCAGGTTTCCCGTGTCCGTTCAACCAGCTCCTCTCCCTTTCTGCCTTCTTATTCTGCCTCTGGACAGGAGCTTCCCATTTGGTCTTGTGTATCTACTTGAACTAAGAAGCACACTCTTCATGAGTATTATTTTATGTTTTATAGTCCAGTCTAATCTTTGTCTGAAGAGTTGGCTTCCAGAATGGTTTTTGTTCTGGGTTAACAGAGAGTCTGGGGGCCATATCTCTGGCTGTTCCTCTAGTCTCAGTCAGACCATTAAGTCTGGTCTTTTTATGTGAATTTGAGTTCTGCACCCCACTTTTTTCCTGCTCTGTCAGGGACTCTCTGTTGTATTCCCTGTCAGGGAGGTCATTGGTGGTAGCCAGGCGGCATCTAGTTCCTCTGGCCTCAGACTAATGGAGTCTCTGGTTTAGGTGGCCCTTTCTATCTCTTGGGCTAATATTTCCCGTGTGTCTTTGGTATTCGTCATTCTCCTTTGCTCCAGGTGGGTTAGGACCAATTGATGCTTCTTCGATGGCCAATAGCAAGGTTTTAAGTCCCCAAACGCCACTCACCAAAGTGGAATGCATAACATTTTAATAAGCTTTGTTATGCCAATTGACCTAGATGTCCCCTGAAACCATGGTCCAGAGGTCCCAGCCCCTGCTACTCTGTCCTTCGAAGTGCTTGGTTGTGTTCAGGAAACCTCAGCTTTTGGTTTCGCCCAGTTGTGCTGATTTCCCCTGTATTGTGTGCTGTCCCTCCCTTCACCTAAGATAATTCTTGTCTTCTATCTAGTTAGGCCTTACTTTGGAAGAATCCAAATAGTTAACTACTGTTTAGGAAAATACTTGGTGATTCCTGTTCCCTGTAAGTAACATAGGCACCAAAAAACAGTCTTCCTTTCTCATACCCTAAAGATATGCCTTTGCATTTTGGGGACACTGGATAAAATTTTTGAGTCTTATCTCAAAATCCACATTTGATATATGAAACTAAGTTTGAAAGTCTATATATGGCTGTAGTGCCATTGTGATTATTTTAGAAAACGAAACATTCTCACATTCATTACTTACAATCCGTTGTGACTTTGAACAAGGTGTGCAATTCAAAGATAGGTAATTTAACACTATGTATTTTTTTTTTATAGAGTTCTACATAATATGTATCCATGAGCATCAAAAGGCATCCTGCAAGAACACCGTTTAGAAGCAACATGTGAGGGAAATAATTCCCTATTTGTTTATTTACATCTCAGAATACAGATGCCTAAACAAGTGCAGGGAGCCTTATTACCTGGATATAAAATATTATATTACTCCATAAATAATAATAAACTTTTGCAACTCTTTTATCTGAATTCTCAGAATCTATAGTTTGTTGTTGCTATTATTCTCCTAAAGTATGTCCATGCTTTTCTTTATACTATCTAAGAAGCATATTTTGGTTATAAATATATTGAATGTTGAAGTGTTCCTCTCTTTCCTTAGATAACTACATTTAATGTCTTTTTTACATTTTAAACATTTAGAACATTAAAATAGGCATCTATTACTCTTAATGCACATTTAAGTAATTCAACTCTTCACTACATGCTTAAGAATGCTCATTCCTGGGGGGCTTTGAAAAGAAATAATTCTCTTACCCATTCATAAACCAGACATATACCAAGTTGACTAGACTTTGTTGAGTTTGTCCAGGAGTCTTGAGCTCTTCAAGTAGCTCTAATCTCTCATAGTATAAATTTCCCAAGTACCAGCAGGAACAGAGACAAAGTATGGGTTGTCACTGAGATTTTAAATGACTATGCAATTTTTCATGCTGCCTTAAATTGAAAATTGATTGGGTTTCTCTATATTACATTAGAGTTAATATTTTTTCTATTTCTATTTCTGAAACTGAAGTGTAATAAACTTGTTTTTATATTTTTTTAAAAATAAGAAAACTTTACAATGGAACAAGTGGATAAAATACCACCACCTTCATTGAAGCACTAATGAGGGAGGTCAGAACTTAATTTATGCCAGAAACCAATGTCTAGACATGGTTGTACAACAGACATTACTAGCAGCAGCAATCAGCCTATGGGTTAACTTGAAAACCCTGCACACTTACTTGATTGTAATCCAGACTTCTGATGCTCAACTTCAAGGATGTTTTCATAAATTAAAATGTATGGGTCCTACCACAACAAAGAATATATTAAATAAACCAGGGAAGGCAATATGGATTCTGATTTTAAACCTATAAATATATTCATATGCATATCTCCATCTAAACCTACTATAACTTCTATGATCTGGAAAAAGAGCGTGCATTTTTTTTTTTTTTTTTTTTCCTTGACGTTCTTGACAGTTATCTTTGACTGCTTTGGATCTTGGAGGACAGTATTTGCTCCCTTACTTATCCTGATGCTGAAACGAACTATTCTTTCTAATACCTTCGTAGCTGTTGCCTTTCTCACTCCCCAGACTGTGTTCCATCTAGAATTATAAAACACTCCCCTAACATTGTTTTTAAATATCCATTAAATGGGAGATGGCCTACATACAAAGGGAAATCAAGAAGTATTGCTACAAAACCATAGAAACCTTTATTAAACAAAAATATCAAAATGTGAAGCTATTGTTTCTCGACATACCCTCCATATAGGCCTATACACTTCTGAAGGTGATGTTTCCATCTCTCTAACCTTTCCCAAAAGAATTCTGCACTCCTGAATTTACACCATGTCAAAATGCCAATTTTGGTATCCTTGAGGATTCAAATCAGGTTACGTTTAAATGTTCTTTGAGTTTTGGGAACAAAAAGAAGTCTGGAGGGGTAAGATCAGGGCTGTAGGGTAGATGGGGTAAGATTTCCCAACAAAGTTCTCAAAGTGTTGACAGGAACTCCGGGTACTACCGGATGTGACTCTGTCAAGCCAAAAGACAGAGGCTGAATTGGGGTGTTGAAAGTGACTTTATTTTGTTGGCCAAGGAAAGGAATAGCCTGGGTTCTGGGCCTGGGTTCAGACAGTTTATTAAGACTGGTTTACATAGGCAAGATCAGTTATATTAGTTAAGACGGCAGGCAAACAGGTGCAAAACTGGCATGCAGGCTTGCATATGTGCAAGTGAGTCTTTGGGAGCTATTTTACTGCCCCTGGTTGGAATTCCCTGACGTCCTGGTTGTTTTCTCAACTTAGGGACCGCACTTCGAATCCCAGACAAGGATGAAACGTTTCATTCTCTTGTGCATGTAAGGGGCACCCAAACTGATCTTGGCCAGTTTCAAAGGAAGCAAGGGATTCTCCTGCACATGCTCAGGGCACTTAAGCTAGTTTTGGTGGTTTCAAGCACAATCTTTCCCAAGATAAGTCTTACAGAGACAAACAACTCCAGCAAGTGGGTCTGGTTGAAAAGAAAGAGGGCCCAATGCTTACAGAGATGAGCAACTCCAGGAAATGGTCTGGATGAGGGGCTGTCCTGAGGAGACAGATAATTCTTAAGAAAATGGCTCTGGCCTCATGTCAGGAGGACAGCCCTTGCCACCCCAAAAATGAGCAGGCGCATTGTCGTGGTGGAACAAATTTTCTCAGTGCAAACTTCCTGGCCTTTTTCTTACCAATGCAGTTTTCAATTTTCTTAAAACATCTTCATAATAAGTTCCTATGATTTTTCTGTGTCCTTCAACAAAACTATCAAGATTACTCCTTTGGAATACCCAAAAATATTTACCATAACCTACTGAGCAGTCTTCCTTCACTTGGCTCATCTTTGAGGGCTTCCCCACTATGTCCCTCAAAAATATATGTCAACTTGGTTAGGCCATGATTCCTAGTATTGTGTGGTTGTCGTCCATTTTGTGATTGTAATTTTCTGTTAAAGAGGATTAGGATGGGATTGTAACACCCTTGCTAAGATCACATCCCTGATCTAATGTAAAGGGAGTTTCCCTGGGGGGTGGCCTGTACCACCTTTTAAAAGAGACAAAAGGAAAAGGAAGCAAGCTGAGAGTGGGGGACCTCATACCACCAAGAAAGCAGTGCCAAGAACAGAGCGTGTCCTTTGGGCCTGTGGTTTCTGAGTGGAGAAGCTCCTAGCCCAGGGGAAGATTGATGACAATGACCTTCCTCCAGAGCTGACAGAGAGAGAAAGCCTTCCCTGGAGCTGATGCCCTGAATTTGGACTTCCAGTCTAACTAGACTGTGAGAAAATAAATCTCTTTTTGTTAAAGCTGTCCACTGGTGGTATTTCTGTTATATCAGCACTATATGATTAACGCCCAACTTTCCTTAAAACACTTGATCCGTCTAAAAACTGTTGTTTTATGTGGGGCAATATGCCCATAAACTTGTTGCAAAACATCACTGATTTGAAATGATCTCCATTTGAGTTTTGTTACAAATTTGGTATCAGCCCTGACCTCAAAGTCATTTTTTTCCATTGCACAAAAAATATTCTTTGTTTCTGATGGTACCCTAAGGAAACTAAGACAAGTGTATTACTGAGAGAATTTGTCTGCAACCATCTACTGATTCTAAAGACATGTTTAAACATGTTTTGTTTAGAACAAACTCATGCATGTATGAACTGGAACCCTAGTAGCAACACTTTTTGACTTACCCTCATATACTGGAACATCATATATAAAGAAACATCCAATATAATATCCATTGACATCGACTTAGTTCTGACTCATAGCCACCCTATAGTACGGAATAGAACTACACGTTACGGTTTCTGAGGCTATAATCTTTACAGAAGCAGACTGCCACATCTTTCGTCCTCAGAGTGGCTAGTGGGATCAAACCACTGACCGTTTTGTTGGGAGCTGAGTGCTCAACCACTACACCACCAGGGCTCCTTGGCCAATGTAATAGTGATATTTAATTATGATTTATATTAAAAAGAACTTAAACACTTTTGTAAAAGACTATATCTACAAAATAGAAATTATAATCTAATTTTTTTTCATTTAAAACTAACATGCATATTATAGAAAATGTGGTAACTAAGAAATGATAGAAAGAAAAAACATAAAAGCACCCAAAAAATAAATAAATAAAACTCTTCATACCATGGCATCGTGGCACACACACACACACACACACACACGCACACACACAAAATGTTATCATCATATTTATCTGGTGAAAAATCTTCATATATGTCATAAAGTCATCAGCATTCCTGTCTGCAGAACAATTATCAGTAACGTGGCTTTGTCTGGATGTTGTTGTTATTAGGTACTCTCTAATCAGTTCCGATTCATAGTGACACTATGCACAACAGAACAAAACACTGCCTGGTCCTGCACCATCCTTACAAACTCTGTTATGCTTCAGGCCATTGTTGCAGACACGATGTCAGTCCACCTCGTTGAGGGTCTTCCTCTTTTCCACTTACCCTGTACATTACCAAGCATGATGTCCTTTTCAAGGAATGATTCCTCCTGACAACATGTCCAAAGCATGTAAGATGCAATCTCGCCATCCTTGCTTTTAAGGAGCAGTCTGGTTGTACTTCTTCCAAGACAGATTTGTTCATTCTTTTGGCAGTCCATGGCATATTAACTAGTCTCCGTCAGCACCACAATTCAAAGGCATCAATTATTCTTCAGTCTTCCTTATTCTTTGCCCAGCTTTCACATGCACATGATGAGATTGAAAATACTATGGCTTGGGTCAAACACGCCTTATTCTTCAAGGTGACATCTTTGCTTTCCAACACTTTAAAGAGGTCCTTTGCAGCAGATTTGACCAATGCAATATGTATTTTGATTTCTTAACTGCTGCTTCCATGGGTGTTGATTGTGGATCCAAGTAAAATGAAACCCTTGACAACTTTAATCTTTTCTCCATTTATCATGATGTTACTTATTGGTCCAGCTGTGAGGATTTTTTTTTCCATTATGTTGAGGTGCGATCCATACTGAAGGCTGTGGTCTTGGATCTTCATTAATAAGTTCTTCAAGTCCTTTTCATTTTCAGCAAGCAAGGTTCTGTCGTCTGCATAACCCAGGCTGTTAATGAGCCTTCCTCTAATTCTGATGCCCCCTTCTTCCTCACGTAGTCCAGCTTCTGGGATTATTTGCTCAGAATACAGATTGAGTAGGTATGGTGAAAAGATACAACCCTGATGCACGCCTTTCCTGACTTTAAACCACTCAATATCCCCCTGTTCTGTCCAAACAACTGCCTCGTGATCTATGTACAGGTTCCTCATGAGCACAATTACGTGTTCTGGAATTCCCATTCTTCACAATGTTATCCATAGTTTGTTATGATCCACACAGTCGAATGCCTTTGCATAGTCAATAAAACACAGGTAAACATCCTTTTGGTATTCTCTGCTTTCAGCCAGGATCCATCTGACATCAGCAATGATACCCCTGGTTCCATGTCCTCTTCTGAACCCGGCCGGAATTTCTGGCAGTTCCCTGTGGATATGCTGCTGCAGCTGCTTTTGAATGATCTTCAGAAAAATTTTGCTTGCATGTGATAATAACAATATTGTTCTATAGTTTCCACATTCAGTTGGATCACCTTTCTTGGGAATTGGCATTAATATGAATCTCTTCCAGTCAGTTGGCCAGGAAGCACTCTTCCATATTTCTTGGCATAGATGAGTGAGCACTTCAAGCACTGCATCCGTTTGTTGAAACATTTCAATTGACATTCCATCAAATCCTGGAGCCTTGTTTCTCGCCAATGCCTTCAGTGAAGCTTGGACTTCTTTCTTCAGTCCCACATGTTCCTAATCATATGCTACCTCTTGAAGTGGTTGAACATTGTCTAATTCTTTTTGGTGTAATGACTCTGTGTATTCCTTCCCTCTTCTTTTGATGCTTTCTGCGTCTTTTAATATTTTCCCCATAGAATCTGGAAACCCTGGTGGCATAGTGGTTAAGTGCGACGGCTGCTAACCAAAGGGTCAGCAGTTCAAATCTGCCAGGTGCTCTTTGGAAACTCTATGGGGCAGTTCTACTCTGTCCGTACGGTCACTATGAGCCGGAATCGACTTGACGGCACTGGGTCCATAGAATCCTTCACTATTGCAACTTGAGGCTTGAATTTTTTCTTCAATTCTTTCAGCTTGAGAAATGCTAAGCTTGTCCTTCCCTTTTGGTTTTCCATCTCCAGTTCTTTGCACATGTCATTTTAATACTTTACTTTGTCTTCTTGTGCCACCCTTTGAAATCTTCTCTTCAGTTCTTTTACTTCATCAATTCTTCCTTTTGCTTTAGCTGCTCGATGCTCAAGAACAAGTTTTAGAGTCTCCTCTGACATCTGTCTTGGTCTTTTCTTTCTCTTCTGTCTTTTCAATGACCTCTAGCTTTCTTCATGTATGATGTCCTTGATGTCATTCAACAACTCAGCTGGTCTTCAGTCGTTAGTGTTCAACGCATTAAATCTATTCTTGAGATGGTCTCTAAATTCAGGTAGAATATACTCAAGGTCATCTTTTGGCTCTGGTGCACTTGCTCTGATTTTCTTCAGTTTCAGCTTGAACTTGCATATGAGCAATTGATGGTCTGTTCCACAGTCTGCCCCTGGCTTTATTCTGACTGATGATATTGAGCTTTTCCATCGTCTCTTTCCACAGATGTATCCGATTTGATTTCTGTGTGTTCCATCTGGTGAGGTCCATGAGTATAATTGCTATTTATGTTGGTAAAAAATGTTATTTGTAATGAAGGAGTTGTTGGTCTTCCAAAATTCTGTCATTTGATCTCTGGCATTGTTTCTGTCAACAAAGCCATATTTTCCAACTACTGATCCTTCTTCTTTGTTTCCTACTTTCGAATTCCAATCACCAGCAATTATCAATGCATCCTGATTGCATGTTCAATCAATTTTAGGCTGCAGAAATTGATAAAAATCTTCAATTTCTTCATCGTTGGCCTTAGTGGTTGGTTGTAAATTTGAATCATATTTGTATTAACTGGTCATCTTTGTAGGCGTGTGGATATTATCCTATCACCGACAGTGTTGTACTTCAGGATAGACCTTGAAATCTTCTTTTTGATGATGAATGCAACACCATTCCTCTTCAAGTTGTCATTCCTGGCATAGCAGACTGTATGGCTGTCTGATTCAAAAGGGCCAATACCAGTCCATTTCAGCTCACTAATGCCTAGGATATCGATGTTTATATGTATCCCATTTCGGTTTTGACAGTTTCCAATTTTCCTGGATTCATACTTCTTACATTCCAGGTTCCGATTATTAACAGATGTTTGCAGCTTTTTCTTCTCATTTTAAATTGTGCCACATCAGCATATGAAGTTCCCAAAAGCTTGACTCCATCCAAGTCATTAAGTTAGACTCTACTTTGAGGAGGCAGCTCTTACCCAGCAGTCTTTTGAGTGCCTTCTAATACAAGGTATTCATCTTTCAGCACTATATCAGGCAATGTTCTGCTGCTATTCATAAGGTTTTCACTGGCTAATTCTTTTCAGAAGTAGACTGCCAGGTCCTTCTTCCTAGTCTGTCTTAGTCTGGAAGCTCCGCTGAAACCTGTCCTCCATGCGTGGCCCTGCTGGTATCTGAATGCTGGTGGCATAGCTTCCAGCATCACTGCAATGCACAAGCCCCCACAGTATGACAAACTGACAGACACATGGGGATTTTCTGGATAATGTACAGCAATATCAAAACCCACTTCATATTTGATGTCATACTTTAGTAGTGACAAACTTTCTATTATATTTTTACCCATAGTTATTATTATTAAGAAATTAAAAATTCCCTATTTTACCACCTGCGCTATTGCATAATGTTGCACACTTGCAGCTACACTACATTGCTTTATTTCTGAAGTTAAACACTTTCCAACTTTTTAAAATAGAATCAAATTTAATACACATTCCATTCCATCTCTTCGGAGGCAACTAGGTACTAATGTTTTGTTATAGCTGCCACTTTAATACTTTTTAGTGTCTGTGAAGAAAATTGCATTGAGAAACTAAACTTTACAAGAAAATTTTTGAAATCCTTCTTCCATGTGTCTACAGTTATGATAGTAGAAAATGCGAGTGAATGTGATATCTTTTTATTTCTCTGAATTTAAATGCTGAGTTTTTACAAAATAAATAATGAATTTATAGCAGAGTAACAATATTTGGTAAGTCAGAAAACACCAGTAATAATATGCTTTATTGACAGTTTAGATATTAATATGTGGAATATCAATTGTATGAAATATTGTGCTGATCACTAATTGACCTTCAAACAGTGTATAGTAATTTTGGTCCAGAATTACTTCAAGATCAGTGAACAATTAAATACTTTTAGCTTGTAATTTCAGTCCAGAGAAATCCTGAGTATAATTTTAAGAAATCTGGTTTGATAGGACTAACACTAATAAGCTAAACCTACGAAATAATTTAAACCTCTTTAACTCTCTCTCTATATACTTCAAAAATGAGAAAAAAAATCTTATTTCTACAGATTAGTTCTACTAATGTTTTTATTAAAAACTAAGGTATACACCTATTTTATGTATTCCTTTCTGTATTTCCTTACTAAAGTCCTATATTCTCATTTGTTTTTCTCAATGACTTTAAACTTAAAAAAGTTTTTAATAACAATAGTTGGCATACATGGATTTAATCAATATTTTATACATGGCATATCTATCAATGCATTCACAGAATTTTTAAATATCCTTACATTTCTTTAACCTTATCTCTCATTTATTTTATTATCTTTTGCTATGCTTAGCTGCTCAGTGCATAAACACGTTTTGCTTCCTGTTCCTTCCCTCTGATGTCATGCCAAGGTAACACGCAGCACGCACAGATGGTTCATTGTTGGTTCAGTTGTAGAATTTTCATCATAGAGATCTGGTTCGATCCAAGCCAATGTACTTCATGCACAGCCACCACTCCTCTGTCGGTGAAGGCACAAGTGATGCTATGATATAGCTGAATAAGTTTCAGCAGAGCTACCAAACTAAGATGGAATAGGAAGAAAGGCCTGGCAATCTACCCCCCAAAAGTCAGCCAATGAAAAGCCCATGAATCACAGTGTTCCCATCTGCAAGGTATCATGGGAGTGGCACAGAACCAAACAGCATTTTGTTCAGTTGTGCATGGATTCTTCATGAGTCAGGGCCTATGTGAACAACAGTAACAGCTACTCTATTCATGCATTCTGTGAACTAAAGTAGGCAGGCACCACCCAATTCAGATATTTACGAATAACTGCATCTACAAATTCCTTGTACTTGATTTTTTTTTTAAAAACACCTCCCTAGTTAGCATCAAATGACTAAAAACACACAGTAAAATGAGTTTCCTACAACATCTGCACCATGACACACAATGAGTTCCAGTATCAGCTTATAGTTTTTTGTCAATTGAACTCATAAATAGCATGAACAAGGTGATCAAAGAGGAGTAGTTCTAGTTTACATGGTGTTCTACTTCTAGGCTCCTTGTGCCTTCCTCCTGCAAAATGTTGTACCTCCAAATGTCTCTTTCTTCCCTTAGGACCTTTGTGATTCAGTTCTTGGGCTTTACTCATCCAGTTTCTCGAAGTTTATTTCTTGAAAACTGAGTCACTGATTTCTCTGAAAATCATCACTTCCTGTCAACAAATAATAATAATAAAAAAAAAGCTGTATTAATAATGGCTGCTTGCTTTGCCTGTTAATCCTAGAATGGTGAAGATCACTGATCCTTTTTGTGGATTTAATGCTGAGCCTTCTGGTCCTCTGCCTTTTCCTACTGGGATTATCCCTGCCACATTTTGTTACATATTTTAGTCATAACGTGGACAATGAAAACCTTTTTGAACTACCTAAAGGACCAACCATTGCCTCTTAATAGAAAGGCACTTAATGCCACAAATGCTTAACCATTTTCTCGGAAGCAATAGGTATTAGCATTTAATTGTCTCTTTTCCCATATTTGCAAGTTACATTTAAACAGCTTTATTTATACAAACCTAGTATCTTTTTTTTTTTTTTAGTGTCTTTAGCAACTGCCATATGTTTCCATACTTGATTCACCTCACATTTTATTACTTTATCTTTGTAAGTTTTGCTAGATCTGAATGAATTTTCTGGAGCAGCGGTTCTCAAATTTGAGAGGGCATCAGCATCACCAGGAGGGTGTGTTAAAACACAGCTTGATTGCCCTACCCCAAGTTTCTGACTCAGCAGGTCTGGGATGGGGCTATGATAATTTACTTTTATAACAAGTTCTCCATGTGGATGATACCCAGTCCAGGGACACATTTTAAAAACTTTGGAAGAAGAGGCAAAGCAGTTTCATACTCTGAAGAGAAAAACTCTACTAACGTGTAATTAAATAATGGCTCTTCCTTATATTGACTTTTTAAAGTAATTATCCATAAGCAATAAATATTCGTATGTCCATAAAGTCAAAATTGATCTTAGATTCCTGTTCTCCAATTCGCTTGTTTTGCATAAGAGAAACCAAAATGTTTAAGAGGCCAATGATAAAGCCGAGATTAAAATAAAGGTTTCCTGACTCTCAGTTCACTAGTTTTTGTCCCACCAAATTGTCTTTATTTTATCTAGTAAATAGTATGTAATGTCAATAAGAAATCAAGTGACAATTTCAATTCCTATAAAGCCTTGTTTTTTCAGAGTCATAGCATACAGTTTTCTATAGAGTTTGTTTCAATACAATCACTAAAACACAAGATATATCAAAATTTTGATGATTTTTTGAGTGATGATAAAATTATGGAGGTTTACTAAAATAAATTTATAAGATTTTATACAGGAAATGAAAGGCTGTAGTTAAAACACCACTGGAAAAAAAAATCAGGTAATGGGAGTTCTATGCTTAGCTTTATTACCAATTAGATGTGAAAGAACTTGAGCAATTAACTCTCCTTTTCTAGACATTTTCACTTTTAGACTCTGCCCTGGGTCACTAGCATCAGAGGATATTAAATACCTCAAACTAGCCCCAGGGAAACACTTCACTGTCTTTTGCCCTATGTCTTTGACACAAAGCAACCATATCCAAATGATGTGAAAGTGGGTGGGCTGCTCCACTGCCTAAGTGGGACAGGGCTTCATAGTGTGAGGAGGGTTTGAATGACAAAAGTCTATAAACAAGAGACAAATTAGCTTACCAAATTCTTCCTTTCTGAGAGGATGAATGCAATAGCTCCTTCCATAAAGAAGTGTCATTTTCTAGTAATGATTGTTGTCCATTTTTCTTGTCTTTTTTTTTTTTTTAAATGGTTCTAGAGGTACTATGGAGCCCTGGTGGTGCAGTTGTTAAGTATTTGCTAACCAAAAGGCTGTTAATTTGAATTCACCAGAAGCTTCCTTGGAAACCCTGTAGGGAAGTTCTGCTCTGTCCTTTAGGGTCACTATGAGTCATAATAGACTCCACTAACAAGTTTGTTTTTTGTTTTTGTTTTGTTTTTTAGAGGTACTATAAATTAATACAGTATTCTCAATGTTAATACTTGATGACTAAAAAACATTTGTATTACAAATTACAATGTTCTTCCCTAGATGTAACAAAGGATGTTGCATTTATCCTTGTTGGCAATGGAGTGAATATTGAACACAAGAATTAAAAAGAATTTTATACTTAAAATTTAATTTAAAGAATAAGTTTTAAACCTCAACAATATTTAAAACAATTAAAATATTATTGAGGGCTGGAGCCAAGATGGTGGAATAGACAGACCCTTCCCGTGAGCCCTCTTTATGACAAAGACCTGAAAAAACAAGTGAAACAAGTATATCTATGACAAGCTAGGAGCCATGAGCATCAAAGGCAAGCTTACACAACAAACTGAGGGGCAGGGGGAGAAAGAGACGGTTTAGAAGCAGAGAGGAGTTACCAGACTTGAATCGTGGCACCATTCCCAGAGCCGCTGTGGCAGGCTGGTACTAGTGTTTGGCTACAGATTCCTCAGGGAGAAGCACCCAGCCACACAGCCTACTCACACCTCTGGAATGAGAAGAATGGTGCTCTCAGCAAAAGCTAAGTACTTGCATATATTTTACCGTGCACCCCCCACCCCCAACACTCCCAAGCCGGCTTCAGAGGCTGACTTCCCTGGGACTGAGATAGGCACTGCTGAGCACCTAGAGCCAGCCTGCCAGCCTTGGAGAAGGAATAAATTTGCAATTGGGGGAAAAGATAATTTGCCAGCTCCACTAAATGGGGGAGCTCAGGACAGAAGCGGCTCCTGTCCAGGCATAAATGGTCCATGGACTTTGAGCACTTTTCCCCTCTGCATGGACATGTGTGAGCCTCTTTCAGGAGAATAGGCCCTTGTTGGCAGACTCCAACCATTTTAGCTATGCAGCAGAGAGGTGGGGTTTTGATGTTTGACTTTGCTTTGCCTATTAAACAGAGTCCTCGCCTACCCACATAAGGGGCCTAAGGACTGGTAGCTCCATTCAGGTCACCCAGCCACCCACCACAGGGATCCAAGGATAACTGGTACCTCCCACTCCTTACAACCAAAAACATTGGATGCCCATGGCCCATCTGCAGAACCCACCCACTTGTATGCTCTAGGGAACAGGGACATGCTTTCCTCAGAGACACTTGGGGGATGATTCTCAGCCCTCTGCCTTGTTCAGAGCATGACCCCTGCTGCAAACAGATACCAGTACCTACACCAATCACCCCTGCCCATCTGAGACTGTAGGACAGAGACTGTACCACACACCTAATGATCAGCTACTTGGAAATCTGAGCTGAATTCATTCAAGAAAAGTGAATGGACTCCTAGACTGATATACCTGATAACAGATCTAGCCATCGGGGGACACGACAGCAGAGCTCCAAAGGTGAAAATAATCAAGCTAGCTCACTCAAGCAACTGATTTGGGTATGTCAAAACAAAACAAAGCAAGAAGCTATGACACAGTAAGCAAACATAAAATAAACTAATACAATCAGTTATAGATGGCTCGGAGACAACAGTCAATATCAAGTCACATAAAGAAACAGAACGTGATCGCCTCAACAAGCTCTCATAAAAAAGAATCCAGGGATCTTCTAGATGAAAGTGCCTTCCTGGAATTACCAGAGACATAACACAAAAGATTAATATGCAGAACCCTTCAAGATACAAGGAAGAATATGAGACAATATGCAGAACAAGCCAAGGAACACACAGATAAAGCAACTGAAGAAATTAAAAAGATTATTCAAAAATAATGAAAAATCTAATAAGCTGGAAAAATCCATAGACAGACCCAAACACCCCATAGACAGACAGCAATCAGAAATTCAGAAGATAAACAATAAAATTGCAGAAGTAGACAACTCAATAGAAAGTCAGAGAAGCAGATTTGAGTAAGTGGAAGGCAGGATTTCTGAACTTGAAGATAAATCACTTGGCAGTAATATATTTGAAGAAAAATCAGGTAAAAGAATTTTTGAAAAATGAAGAAATTTTAAGAATCATGTGCTAATCTATCAAGAGAAATAACCTACAAGTGATTGGAGTACGAGAACAGGGAGGGATAACAGAAAATACAGAGAGAATTATTGAAGATTTGTTGGCAGAAAACTTCCTTGATCTCATGAAAGATGAGAAGATATCTATCTGAGACGGTCATCGAACTCCACATAAGGTTGATGTTAAAAGAAATTCACCAAGACATATTATAGTCAAACTTGCCAAAACCAAAGATAAAGAGAGAATTTTAAGAGCAGTGAGGGATAAACTAAAAGTCCCCTACAAAGGAGAGCCAATAAGAATAAGCTCAGACTACTCAGCAGAAACCATGCAGGCAAGAAGGCAATGGGATGACTTATATAAAAAATTGAAGGAAAAAAAAGCCAGCCAAGAATCATATATCCAGCAAAACTGTCTCTCAAATATGAAGGTGAAATTAGGACATTTCCAGATAAACAAAAGTTAAGGGAATTCATAAAAGCCAAACCAAAACTACAGGGAATACTAAAGGGAGTTCTTTGGTTAGAAAATCAATAATATCAGGCATGACTAGAACACTGGGCAGAGCAATCAGAAGTCAACCCAGACAGGGAAATCACAAAAATAAATCAAGATTAAAAAAATGCTCAAAACAGGATAACAGTGATGATATTATATAAAAGAAGACAACATTAAAACAATAAAGAGTGACTAAGAAATGTAGTCATAGATCTTCCATATTGGAGTGGAAGATGAGGTAATACAAACAAATAAAAGTTAGGTTTAAATTTAGAAAAATAGGGGTAAATAATAAGGTAACCACAAAGGAGACAAACTATCCTACACATCAAAATAAAATACAAGAAAAAAATAGAGACACAGCAGAAACAAAATCAACAACAACGGCTATGAGGAAAGGACGATATATAAAGATAATCTATGCAGCAAATAAAATTCAGTGGGAAAAAGTAACTGTCAACAACATACAAAAAAAGACAACAAAATGATAGCACTAAATTCATATCTATCAATAATTATGCTGAATGTAAATGGATGAAATGCACCAATAAAGACAGAGAGTGGCAGAACAGATTAAAAAGCATAATCTGTCTATACACTGCCTACAACAGACAGACCTTAGACTTAAAGACACAAACTAAAACACAAAGGATGGAAAAAAAAAAAAATATCAAGCAACCAACAATCAGAAAAGATCAGGAGTGGCAATATTAATTTCTGAAAAAATAGACTTGAAAGTTAAATCCATCAAAAAAGATAAGGAAGGACACTGTATAATGATTAAAGGGACAATATTCCAAGAAGATATAACCATATTAGATATTTATGCACCCAATGGCAGGGCTCCAAGATACATAAAACAAACTCTATCAGCATTGAAAAGTGAGATAGACAGATCCACAATAATAGTAGGAGACTTCAACACACCACTTTCAGTGAAGGACAAGGCATCCAGAAAGAAGCTCAATAAAGACATGGAAGATCTAAATGCCACAATCAACCAACTTGACCTCATAGCTATACAGAACACTCTACCCAATAGGAGCCAAGTAAACTTTCTTTTCTAGTGCACATGGAACATTCTCTAGAATAGACCACATATAAAGTCATAAAGCAAGCCTTAGCAGAATCCAAAACACTGAAATATTACAAAGCATGTTCTCTGACCATAAGGCTGTAAAAGTGGAAATCAGTAACAGAAAAATCAGGGAAAAGAAACCAAACATTTGGAAACTGAACAATACCCTGTTCAAAAAAGACTGGATTATAGAAGACATTAAGGATGGAATAAAGAAATTCATAGACTCCAATGAGAATGAAAACACTTCCTTATCAGAACCTTTGGGACACAGCTAAAGCAGTGCTCAGAGGCCAATTTATATCAATAAATGCACACATCCAAAAAGAAGAAAGGGCCAAATCAAAGAATTATCCCTACAACTTGAACAAATAGAAAGAGAGCAACGAAAGAAATTCTCAGGCACCAGAAAAAAAAACAAATAACAAAAACCAGAGCAGAACTAAATGATATAGAAAACAGAAAAACAATTGAAAGAATTAACAAGACCAAAAGCTGGTTCTTTAAAAAAATCAACAAAGTTGATAAAGCTTTGGCCAATCCGACAAAAGAAAAACAGGAGAGGAAGCAAATAACCCAAATAAGAAATGAGATGGGCGATATTACAACAGACCCAACTGAAATTAGAAGAATCATATCAGATTACCATGAAAAATTGTACTCTAATAAATTTGGAAACCTAGAAGAAATGGATGAGTTACTAGAAACACACTACCTACCTAAACTAATGCAAACGGAAGTAGAACAACTAAATAGACCCATAACAAAAGAAGAAATTGAAAACGTAATCAGGAAACTCCCAGCAAAAAAAATCCCTGGCCCGGATGGCTTCACTGCAGAGTTCCACCAAACTTTCAGAGAAGAGTTAACTCCACTACTGCTAAAGGTATTTCAGAGCATAGAAAAGGGTGGAATACTTCCTAACTCATTCTATGAAGTCACCATATCTCTGATATCAAAATCAGGTATATACACCACAAAAAAAGAAAATTACAGACATATATCCCTCACGAACTTAGATGCAAAAATCCTCAACAAAATCCTAGCCAATAGAATTCAACAACATATAAAAAAAATAATTCAGCAGGACCAAGTGGGATTCATACCAGGTAAGCAGGGATGGTTCAATATTAGAAAAACAATGAATGTAAGCCATCATATAAATAAAACAAACTGCAAGGATCACAGGATTTTATCAACTGATGCAGAAAAGACATTTCACAAAGTTCAAAACCCATTCATGATAAAAACTCTCAGCAAAATAGTAATAGAAGGAAAATTCCTCAACATAATAAAGGGCATTTATACAAAGCTGACGGCGAACATCATCTTAAGTGGAGAGAGCCTGAAAGCATTCCCCTTGAGACTGGGAACTAGACAAGGATGCGGTTTATCACGACTCTTATTCAACATTGTGCTAGAGGTCCTAGCCAGAGCAATTAGGCTAGATAAAGAACTAAGGGCAATCAGATTGGTAAGGAAGAAGTTAAAGTATCTCTGTTTGCAGATGACATGATCTTATACACAGAAAACCCTAAGGAATCCTCAAGAAAACTACTGAAACTAATGGAAGAGCTCAACACAGTATCAGGATACAAGATAAACATACAAAAATCAGTTGGATTCCACTACTCCAACAAAAAGAACATTGAAGAGGAAATCACCAAATCAATACCATTCACAGTAGCCCCCTAGAAGATAAAATACTCAGGAATAAATCTTGCCAGAGATGTAAAAGACTTATACAAAGAAAAATACAAATCACTTCTGCAAGAAACCAAAAGAGACCTACATAAGTGGAAAAACATACCTCTCTCATGGATAGGAAGAGTTAACATTATAAAAATGTCTTTTCTACCAAAAGTGATCTATAGATTTAATGCAATTCTGATCCAAATAACAATGACATTCTTTAATGAGATGGAGAAAAAAATCGCCAACTTCATGTGGAAAGGAAAAAGGCCCCAGATGAGTAAAGCATTACTGAAAAAGTAGAATGAAGTGGGAGGCCTTACTTTACCTGATTTTAGAACCTACTCAAAACAGCCTGGTACTGGTACAACAACAGATATATAGACCAGTGGAACAGAATTGAGAATCTAGACATAAATCCATCCACATATGAGCAGCTGATATTTGACAAAAACCCCAAAACCATTAAATGGGTACCAAACCCACTGCCGTTGAGTCGATTCTGACTCACAGTGACCCTATAGGACAGAGCAGAACTGCCCCATAGAGTTTCCAAAGAGCACCTGGAAGATTTGAACTGCTGATCTCTCCGTTACAGGCCTCTTGGTTAGCAGCTGTAGCACTTAACCACTACACCACCAGAGTTTCTGTTAAATGGAAAAAGACAGGCTTTTTTTTAACAAATGGTGCTGGCATAACTGGATCTCCACCTGCAAAAAAAAAAAAAAAAAAAGAAACAAGACCCATACCTCACTCCATGCACAAAAACAAGCTCAAAATGGATCAAAGACCTAAATATAAAATATAAAACAATGAAGATCATTGAAGAAAAAATAGGGAGAACGTTAAGAGCCCTAATGCATGGCATAAATAGCATACAAAACATTACTAACAATGCAGAAAAACTAGATAACTGGGAACTCCTAAAAATCAAACACCTATGCTCATCCAAAGACTTCACGAAAAGAGTGAAAAGACTACATACAGGCCGGGAAAAAGTTTTTAGCTATGACATTTCTGATCAGCATCTGATCTCTGAAATCTACATGATACTGCAAAAACTCAAATACAAAAACACAAATAACCCAATTAAAAAATGGGCAAAAGATGTGGACAGACACTTCACTAAAGAAGACATTCAGGTAGCTAACACATACATTTGGAAATGCTCATAATCATTAGCCATTAGAGAAATGCAGATCAAAACTACAATGAGATTCCATCTCACTCCAACAAGGCTGGCATTAATCCAAAAAGCACAAAACAATAAATGTTGGAGAGGCTGTGGAGAGACTGGAACACTTATACACTGCTGGTGGGAATGTAAAATGGTACAACCACTTTGGAAATCGATTTGGCGCTTCCTTAAAAAGCTAGAAATAGAACTACCATATGATCCAGCAATTCCACTCCTTGGAATATATCCTAGAGAATTAAGAGCATTTGCAGGAACAGATATATGCATACCCATGTTCATTGAAGCACTGTTACAATAGCAAAAAGATGGAAGCAACCAAGGTGCCCATAAACAGATGAATGGATAAATAAATTATGGTATATTCACACAATGGAATACTAAGCATTGTTAAAGAACAGTGATGAATCAGTGAAACATTTCATAACATGGAGGAATCTGGAAGGCATTATGCTGAATGACATTAGTCAGTTGCAAAAGGACAAATATTGTATCAGACCACTATTATAAGAATCCAAGAAGTAGTTAAACCAGAGAAGAAAATATTCTTTGATGATTATGTGAGGGGGGAGGGAGGGAGGTGGGAGAGGCGTATTCACTAGATAGTAGATAAGAACCACTTTAGGTGAAGGGAAAGACTACACACAATACAGGCGAGGTTAGCACAAGTGAACTAAACCGAAAACAAAGAAGTGTCCGGAATAAACTGAATGCTTCGAAGGCCAGCATAGCAGGGATGGGGTTTTGGGGACCATGGTTTCAGGGGACATCTAAGTCAATTGGCATAATATAATCTATTAAGAAAATATTCTGCATCCCACTTTGAAGAGTGGCGTCTGGGGTCTTAAACCCTAGCAAGTGGCCATCTAAGATGCATCAATGAGTCTCAACCCACCTGGATCAAAGGAAAATGAAGAACACCAAGGACACAAGGTAATTATGAGCCCAAGAGACAGGAAGAGCCATATAAACCAGAGACTACATCAGCCTGAGACCAGAAGAACTAGAGGGTGTCTGGCTACAACCGATGACTGCCCTGCCAGGGAACACCACAGAGAATCCCTGAGGAAGCAGTAGAACAGTGGGATGCAGACCTCAAATTCTCATAAAAAGACCAGACTTAATGGTCTGACTGGGACTAGAAGGACCCCAGTGGTCATGGCCCCCAGATCTTCTGTTGACCCTGGACAGGAACCATTTCCAAAGCCAAGTCTTCAGACATGGATTGGACTGGACAATGGGTTGGAGAGGGGTGCTGGTAAGGAGTGAGATTCTTGGATAGGGTGGACACTTGAAACTATGTTGGCATCTCCTGCCTGGAGGGGAGATGAGAGGGTAGAGGGGGTTAGAAGCTGGCTAAAGGGACACAAAAAGAAAGAGTGGAGGGAGGGAGCGGGTTGTCTCATTAGGGGGTTAGCAATTGGTGGTATGTAGCAATGTGTATATAAGTTTCTGTGTGAGAGACTGATGATTTTAAACTTTCATCTAAAGCACAACAAAAATTAATATATATATATATATTATTGAGGGAAAGTTTCCACAAATGACTTTGACTTGGTTGGCATTCTGGCCCCAAACCTGAAGCATTGCATGTATGTCTGTGGGTGTATGTGTGTGTGTATATGTGTGTGTGTACACGTACTATGTACCACTTTTATTTTAAATTTGTTTCTAGGGTGTATAGCCTCAGTTGTGCCTATAATAATGACATTTTGGGAACAATTCATATCTTATATAAAGTATATTCTGAATCAGCCCCGAGATGAAATATGTTGATGAATGAAACACATATCATACTTGACCTTATAGGCACTCTCAGACACAAAATATGAAAGTCAACGAAATGCTGCTAAAGCAATTTAAATTTATCAGGATGCATAAGAAAATTACTGAAATGACACACAGTTCTTTGATCAAGACTAAATTGGAGATTTTGACTGTAAATCATACTCATGTGTTATATATGCTATCCATTGTGATTGGGTGTGAAGTGTTTCTTACTGTTATAATAAACTTAGGGAAAACGTATATCATAAAAAAAGGTATGGTTGGTTACTTTTCATAAAATAATTCTTTAAATAATTATAAAATGTTTACAGAAAATAAAGAATTTTAGAGAAAATAGAGACATGTGACAAGGTAGTTTTCAATATGAGGGAAATTGCCCAAGGTCAGAAGAACGTTTGTATGACTATGGATGAGAAGATCCTTATACAGGTAATACTGAAACCAATTTATATAGACATCATTGTTTTTGTCATTACATAACAAGGTAATTGATTGAAGAGTGATTTGAACATTGATCAACAGACTGCTCTTTTTTCAATTTTCTTTGTAATATTCCAGCATTGAACATTTTCCAAGAAATACTTCAGAAATATTGTGTGATACTGTAAGTGAAATGAAAATTATTGGATAAAATGCAAATCATTCCTTTTATTTCTTATCTTCGATAATAAATAAGATTTAGATATAGAAGCTCATTACAATGTGCATAATTTTAAAGATAATTGGTTAATTTCCAAATCTTACTATGGTTTTTATTTTCTTGATTCTTCCAGGTGCCATTGCCTTAGCAAAGTAAAGTTTTGTTCTTCTGAAATTAATACTAATAAACTATCTAAAAACAACGACTCAAGAAATTTTTCTAATTTGGCATTAATCTCAAGAGAGCACACGTTACATGGAAATCTTAATTGTAGTAACACAAATTCCATTTTTTTTTCTGAAAGTAAAACAAAAACAGCTAAATTTAAAGGAAAATACAAAAGAGAAATATGAATTATATATGTCTTTATTACTCCTTCAGACATTGCCAGAATACACAGACATGTGCATCAATAATTAAATTCAATTTTTTGGACTATTTTATTGAGTTTAATTCCTATTTAAACCATAGGTTTTCACATATCATTTTGTCATTTGAAGGTTACTTGTCAAGGAAGGAGGATATAACATATAACTCTCTTGTCCAAGGCCCTGCAAATATTAGGGGCAAGTCTGTTCTCATGCCTTCTGGGAGGAACGTGAGTCTGGTAATCTCTAAGGCATGACATGTATGTTTCTATGTTCATAAAGAGTTGAGAATTACCACCTACCTTTTCTGGAAAAACCAAATGACTCTCAGGCCCTCAAGGCCCCCACAGACTGAATGGAGGTGTGATCACAGCCAACTATACAATGTAGTGATGATTATCAAGCTTTTTTTCTTACACATCTCTGGTTCTGCAAAACAGCTTTCTTATACTCTCAGTACAACTGTTACCTTCCCTGACAACCATGCAGTTGATTAAAAACAATAATAATCAGATTGCAGCTTACATTTTTTCCCAGAACATTTGTTGTAAAAACAAAAACAACAAGTAAACAAAAACCATGATTTTTCTGCCTTGGTATTTTTCCTTAGCTATATAGGAATTATCTTAGAATATTTTCTTTAAGTATTCTCAAAGCATTTGTGTTTAAGTTTCTTTTGGGGAGGCTTGGGGGGTGGCATTCAATAAGCAAAACAGCTCCAATTTTCTACCCAATACTATGCCTGCTGGTGATAACGGTACGTAGTAGCACAGAAGGCAATTTTGCTTAAGCATTTTACTTTAAACGATAAGGACAGATTTGAACATTTGCATCTCTGGGATGAGTAAAAAAAAGATTTCAATGGAATGTTTTTTATCAAAGACTGAGCCTCATTCTTCAGTTTGCAATCCTGGAAACATGCAATAATCAATGAGATCTCCTTCTTTGTTCAAAGTAACTGGATTCTCCTGGGATATTTGCATAGTTTTACTATCAACTGAATTGCAGGAATAAGCCATTTTCTTTGAGAATGTCAATAGAAAAATAACTAACTTCTCATCGTGGAATTGCTTCAGGACTCTTGATGCAAATGGAATTTTCTGATTTGCTGCCAAGGGCACCATTCCCATATCAATAATACCCACTGAATGGATCCAGTAGCCTCAGATGTTTCCATTTATATTGTTTCTATTTTTAATCGCTTTAAAACACTACAAGCATGTTTTTCTTTGTGATTATTGCACTGTTCTGATGATTGGAATCACTCGCTCTCTAGCCTTCACTCTTGTAAATATTCTATGGAGACAGAGGAAGCACTTGCTGTTGATGTCTTATTGCTCAATTACAAAGCACAGAAAATTCTCCTTCATGGGAATTTCAAGAGCAAACTGTGCTCATACATAATAAATCAGGAAATAGGCCTTATTGGTATTAGCAGAATTAACATGCAAAAAAAAGAAATCATAGATGGCTTTTTTTTTCCCAGAGAAATTGCATTTCTGATTAATTTTGAAAATAAGAAAGCCTCTATTGCTCCTAAAACACTGATTAGGCATATTAATTAGGAACATAAAGCTTAAACTAAGAATTATTATTATTAAGAAAGGTGGAAGAAAAAAAGGTTTTTAAAAAGATGAATTCACATCTCAGTTTATTTAATTACAATAAACTACATAATTGGTATAGCCAGACTCTCAATATCACAGTCATAACCTCATTAATTCCAAAATCCTGCTTTGCAAAACTACCTTGGAGAAAAGTTTTGGAGTAGAATGTAGTCATCTTTCAATGAGCTCTTTCCATGGACTCATATAAAGTCTTATTTGTTACCTTATTATTGCCTGTTTGGCCTGAAGCAACCTCCAACAGAACAATTTCAGCTGATCTTTTTTTTCTTCTTGTCAAGCTCAAAAAGATAATAAAATTTCTTTCCAGTCATGTAAATTACCACAGACATATAGGCTTTTGGGTCTGAAAGAAGTTAAGCTGGTCTAAATTTCTATAAAATAGAGAAGTTATCATTACAACTGATACCAGTACTCAGGAATCCTTATTAAATATAACGCTTACTTTACTGACACATCTTTCAATATTCTAATGTTAAATCCAGCTTTCTGTGATGATAATCAGCATAATTTCCCATACTCATTCTTATAGTTATGATTGTTTTTACTTATTTGCCTGTTTATTCATTGTCTGCCCCCTCCAATGTGATGTAAGCTCAAAGTCTGCCTATTTATAACATTTTCTTGGCACTTTGCACAATGCTTAGCATTGATATAATGAATAAAGGCATAAACAGTAAGCTTGTAAAAACTTGAGCTACTATAGTATTTTCTTTAAATTTCACTTTGAAAGAAGAAACCCTTAGTTCATTTTTGATACTATTCCTAGATCTTACATGCTTCTTTGTCTGATTATTTAAAATTGGGTTGTTATAAGGTGTGGGCATTTTATGAGGGAGAATTTACCTTAGTATGCATGATATAGCAATGGAACTTTGACTGATACAGTGCCAGAAGATGAGCCCATCAGGTAGGAAGGAGCTTAAAATAAAACTGCAGAAGTGCTGCCTCCTCAAAAAGAGCCTACCTTAATAATGTGGATGGAGCGAAGCTTTCCAGACCTTAATTTGCGGATGCGGCACAACTCAAAATGAGAAGAAACAGCTGAAAACATCTATTAATGATTGAAACATGGAATGTATGAAGTATGAATCTAGGAAAGCCAGAAGTTGTCAAAAAGGGAATGGAACACTTGAAGATAGATATCCTAGGCGTTAGTGAGTTAAAATGGATTGGTATTGGTCATTTTGAATCAGAGAGTCATATGGTCTACCACGCCAGGTATGACAAATTGAAGAATGGCTTCACATTCACTGTAAAAAAGAACATTTCAAAATCTATCCTGAAGTACAATGTTGTCAGTCATAGGATAATATTCATACACCTACAAGCAAAACCAGTTAATACAACTATTATTCAAATTTACACAGGAAGCATTAATGCCAAAGATGAATAAATTGAAGATCTTTACCAACTTCTGAAGTCTAGAATTGATAATTACTGCTGATTGGAGTGTAGAAGATGGAAACAAAGAAGAAGTATCAATAGTTGGAAAAAAGGGCCTTGGTGATAGAAATGATGCCAGAGATCCCATGATAGAATTTTGCAAGATCAATGACTTATTCATTGAAAAACCCTCTTTTTTTCAACAACATAAATGATGACTAGCCATGTGGTCTTCACTGGGTGGAATGAATAGGAATCAAATTGACTACATATGTAGAAAGAGACAATGAAGAATTTCAATATTATCAATGAGAACAAGGTCAGGGCCAACTGTGGAGCAGGCCAACAATTGCTCATATGCAAATTCAAGTAGAAGCTGAAAAAATTAAAGCAAGTCCATGTGAGCTGGAGTATGACCTTGAGTATACCCACCTAAAGTTAGAAAGTATCTCAAGAACAGATTTGACAGGTAGGATACTAATGACCAAAGACTAGACGAGTTGTGGAATGACATCAAGGACATCATACATGAAGAAAGCAAAAGATCATTAAAAAGAGAGAAAAGACCAAAATGGATGTCAGAGGAGACTTTAAAACACGCTTGTGAATGTAGGATAACTAAAGAAAATTCAAGAAATGATGAAGTAAAAGAACTGAACAGAAGATTTCAAAAGGCAGCTCGAGAGGCGGAAGTAAAGTATTACATTGAAATGTGCAAAGACCTGAAGTTAGAAAACCAAAAGGAAGTACACTTTCAACATTTTTCAAGCTGAAAGAACTGAAGAAAAAATTCAATCCTTAAGTTACAATAATGAAGGATTTTATGGGCAAAATATTGAACAACATAGAAAGCATCAAAAGGAGATGAAAAGAATACACAGATTCACATTACCAAAAATAACTGGTCTATGTTCAACCATTGCAGGAGGTAGCATATGATCAGGAACCAATCGTATCAAAGGAAGAAGTCCAAGCTGCACTGAAGGCATTGATGAAAAAAAAAGGCCCCAGGAATTGATAGAATACCAACTAATATATTTCAACAAGCAGATGCAACATTGGAAGCGCTCATTTATCTATGCCAAGAAGTTGGAAAGAAAGCTACCTGGCCAGCCTGCTGGAAGAGATCCATATTTGTGCCCATTCCAAAGAAACGTTATTCAACAGAATGTGGAAATTATCTAACAATATCATTAATACCACACACAAGTAAAATTTTCCTGGAGATAATTCAAAAACAGATGAAGCAGTATATCCACAGGGAACTGCCAGAAATTCAGAACAGGACTTGGAGCAAGAGATACCATTGCTGATATTAGATAGATCTTGGCTGAAAGCAGCAAACACCAGATGAGTATTTACCTGTGTTTTACTGATTATGCAAAGGCATTTGGCTGGGTGGATCATAACAGATTATGGATAACATTGTAAAAAAATGGGAATTCCAGAATACTTAATTGTGCTTATGAAGAGCATGTACATAGACCAAAGGCAAGTCATTCAAGAGAAAAAGGTGATATTGTGTGATTTAAAATTAAGAAAGGTGTACATCAGAGGTGTACCCTTTCACCATACTTATTCAGTTTGTATGCTGAGCAAATAACCTGAGAAGCCAGACTATATGGAGAAGAATGTGGCATCAGGATATGAGAAAAACCTATTAATAATCTGCAATATGCAGATGACACAATCTTGCTTGATGAAGGTGAAGAGGACTTGAAGCACTTACTGATGAAGCCCAAAGACTACAGCCTTCAGTACGGATTACGTCTCAATATAAAGAAAACAAAATCCTCAGAACTTGACCAATAAACAACATCATGATTAACAGAGAAAATATTGACTTTGTTAAGGATTCTTTTTTACTTAGATAAACACCCACAATCAACACCCATGAAGCAGCAGTCAAGAAATCAAATGATGTATTGCTTTATGCAAATGAGCTGCAAAAGACCTCTTTAAAGTGTACAAAAGCAGAGATGTCACTTCAAGAATGAAGGTGAACCTGACCCAAGCCGCGGTATTTTCAATTGCCTCATCTGTATGTAATATCTGGGCAATGATTAAGGGAGACCTGAGAAGAATTGATGCCTTTGAATTATGGTGTTGGCAAAGATTATTGAATAGACCATGAACTGCAAAAAGAATGAATGAATCTGTTTTGGAAAAAGTACAAATAAAATGCTCCTGAGAAGCAAGGATGAAGGTATTTCCTCTTATGTACTTTGGGCATGTCATCAGGAGGGGCAGTTCCTGGAGAAGGACATCATGCTTGGTAAAGCAGAGGGTCAGTGGAAAAGAGGAGGACCCTCAGTGATATGGACCGACACAGTGGCTGCGGCACTGGGCTCCAACATAGCAACAACTGTGAGGATGGCACAGGACCAGACAGTGTTTCATTCTGCTGTACATGGGATCACTATGAGTCAAAACAGACTTCTCTGCACCTGGCAACAGCAACAGCGTGTATTACAAAGAGGATGCAATGAAGAGCATAGTTTGCTCTTGGCACAACAGTATTCCTCTTTATACTAATGAAAAAGTGAAATATTAAATGTTTTTGCATTTCTTTGTTAGATTTTGGAAAATGGGAACTTGGGAAGTTTTTAATTTCTAAAATGAAGCTTTTATGCCCCACACAGATGAAGCATAAATGGCATTTATCAAAGATGACAATATACCCTCAAACTGTTGGAAGGATCTCTCACATGAGCAAATTTGCTCAATTCTTGTGACTGCCATGATCAAATTCACACACCACTATAATTCATTAGTTCATTCATTCCTTGTAATATTCTCCACCTTTTCCTTGAATTAGACTAGACCATTTGAGAGCTTTGGATTTGAACTGCATTTGGGCCTTTCATATATTTTTTTATCTAGTTTTGGTTTTACTGCTACCAGCCAACACTGAAGGACATGAGAAATTGTTGATGTTAGGTGCCATTGAGTCAGTTCTGACTCACAGAGACACTATGTACAACAGAAGGCAACATTGCCTGATCTTGCACCATCCTCACAATCGTTGCTATGGCTGAGCCCATTGTTGCAGCCACTGTGTCAATCCATATCATTGATAGTCTTCTTTTTCACTAACCGCCTACTTCACTAAGCATGATGTTCTTCTTCAAAGACAATCTGTTCTGCTAACCTGTCCAAAGTAATTGAGACAAAGTCTCAACATCCTCACTTCTAAGGGGCATACTGGCTGTACTTCTTCTAAGACAGATTTGTTCCTTCTTCTGGCAGTCTGTGGTATATTCAATATGCTTCACCAATACCATAATTCAAAGGCACCAATTCTTTTTGGGTGTCCGTTGTTCACTTGCATGCATATGAGATGATTGAAAATACCATGGCTTGGGTCAGGTGCACCTTAGTCCTCGAAGTGATACTACCATGGCTTGGGTCAGGTGCACCTTAGTCCTCGAAGTGATACCTTTTGTTTGTAACACTTTAACTTGAGAAATAGTAAAGGATATAAACTTGTAACTAGGTCTATTGAGAACGTTCTGCAGTGTATTACATAATGCCTTTTTATGACCACCCAGAGTAGAAATTTATCTCACCTATTTTAAAGTCCATTTTTAATAGCTGTTTGCTTTTTACATTTTGAAGGCTTAGATTCTTGCAACTAACTGCACTTTCCTTTTTATTTTCCATTTAGGAGGCTCTTTATCTCATCAATGTTGGGAATCTTTCACTTGTTTGCGTTTCCTTCTCTTTTTGCATTCGACACACCTACAGTCAAATTTGACCCTCCTCCTTAGTTACTGGAAACCCTGGTGACTGTGTACTGAAATATGTTATGCATTCCTTCTTGCCAGTTTGGCCTCTGGTATTACATATTTTCCTTTCACCCTGATGCCTTCAACTATTTGTTTCATTATTTTTTACTACATTTTTTCTAAGATATCCCAAATCTATTCATGCCGTATTTTTCCTTAACAACTGTTAAAGTCATATGTTTGCCTACAAGATAAAGATCACATAACTTCATAGCATGTAAGGCCCTCCATGAATTTGCCATCTTAATCTTATCTCCTCTGTTAGCAATATTCAGTCTGCCTTACCCTCAGTGGGACAATGAATAAGAAAGAGGAAAGAATCGGTGCTTTTGAATTATGGTGTTGGTAAAGAGTATTGAATATAGAACATGGAATACCAGAAGAATGAACAAATCTGTCTTGGAAGAAGTACAGCCAGAATGCTACTTGGAAGCAAGGATGGCGAGATTTCATCTCACATACTTTGGACATGTTGTCAGAAGGGACCAGTCCCTGGAGAAGGGCATCATGCTAGGTAAAGGGAGGGTCAGTGAAAAAAAGAGGAAGACCCTCAACGAGATGGATTTACATAGTGGCTGCAACAATGTACTCAAGCATAACAAAGATTGTGAGGATGGTGCAGGACCTGGGAGTGTTTCATCCTGTTGTATATAGGATTGCTATGAGTCGGAATCAACTTGATGGCACCTAAAAACAACTGTCTTACCCACACTTTCCCACCCCAGCACACTGTTTCAAGTCATTCCTCATAGAGTTACTCCAGGGAGACATGTCATTCCATGCCTCTGTGCCTTGATTCAGATTCCCATATTATTTTGAATGCCATCACCATCCTTTCACGGTCTTCCTACCTTTTACTTCCCTATCAGGTGAGTTACCCCTTTGTCCTTTGTTCTGCCACTGTATCCTGTATAAATTCCTATCTTATAATTAACACAGACACTTTGATAACTGTGTTTTCACCAAGTCTCTGTCATTAGAGTATTAACTCTACAAACATAAACTCTCTAAACAGTGTTCAGTTTTTGTAAAGATGCCTGAATTTACACATGTCCTTTATAAACATAGAGAGAACCTGTCTGTTTCTAAGGTTGTTCTGATATTCTGGGAGCTGACCACCATCTTACCTTTTTTTTTTCTTTTTCAGTTGATACAAGTTATCTGGAATGATGTTTGACCCATATATCACGAACAAAATGTGAGTCTTTGAAGACCGAATGAAGGATTTTAGGTAAATTCAGTGATTTGATAGATGATACCTGCAACGTAGATCTGAAAGTTTCATGCTGTAGACTATTAATCTCTATCCAATTATCCTTTTCTAAAGATCTCCAGTGCCTCTGTCTTTGGATGTGAAGGCGTAGCAATATTTTCAATACTTTTTTTTTTTTTTTACAAAGCATTCTATACGTTACATTGGAATGTAACTTAATACTACTGTAAGTTGAAAAACATTAAAAAAAATACCTTTTACAACTTGACTTCATACATTTTGTCCATTGAGAATGATTGTTAAAATGTTCAACAAGGTATGCAGCCTATCAGACTCCTCCAGTATAAACTATACTCCTCAGATGACAATTAGGCTTTTTAATCATAGGTTATAAGATTATGTAATCTTAGATATTGTTCTATATTGAATAGATTTTATGGATTGCTCTAGTCTAACCCCTTTCATTTATACTGATTTAGTTGAAGCCCAGATTATTTAAGCAACTGGTCAAATCTTTCATAGCTTTTACAATTATGAAAAGAAAATATAACCCAAGGCTTAGATAAATGTTTTTAAGATAACTTAAGTGATTCAGAATTAAGGTGGTGGTGGGGGGGGGGGAACATGTAGAGGGTTTAAATATAAATAATACAAAATTTAAAATTATAATTGAAGAGTTTACATCAATCTTTGTTCACATGGAAGTATATTAATTAAATGGCACCATACATGTAAATCACACATATTAGGAATATATACTTTGAACCATATGAAGGATAATACAGTATTAGTGTCATTAATATGGGATTTACATTTTACATACTTGGTAATAAATATTAATAAATGAAAGATATATATGTAGTGGCTCTCTTTATTTTTCCCAGGATTAATGACATTCAATGTTTCTTTTTACCTATGTCCTTTGAAACTTAAAAATCCAGGAGATGTGATTGAAAATGTCAGTAACTATTAAGAACAGACAAATTGAAATATTATTTCATATAATATAATAAAAAAATACAAGAAGCATAGTTAAGGAAGTTAGTAGATTATAAGATTAAGGCCTACGTAAGATATTTGAAACTTTTAAGATATTTGAAACTAGAAACTTAATTACATACGTTAGCTTCCCAGTGTTATTGATGGTGTCACACTTTTAAGCATATCTTTCTTTTATTTGTTAGACATACTAGGGCCATTGCAGTCATTTTAGGAAAATGATGAATGTGAATTTCACATAATTTTAAATTTTGTATTATTTAAATTTAAACCCTTTACATGTTTCTTTTCTTTTCATCCTAATTTCCCTTAGTTATCTTAAAATAGTCAATAATTAAAATGAAATTCTATAGACAGAAATGCCATCACAGTGTAACAGATGTGGTATGAAGCTCAACGTCTGAAAGAAGCTTGTATAGAAAGAGAATCAAGAGCTGCAATGATAAATTCAGCATCATGTACGCTGAGGTTCCACCATTCCCATTACACTATGTTTAGTTCCTTAGAAAAATCACTGAACTACTCCTTAGACTGTTTTACTTCATGTACAATATGGGGATATTTATCATCTGGAAATATGGTGCATCTATATATATAAATACTGTGAAAAGAATAGAAAAGTTTAAATCTATAAACACAAACACACCCACCAGCATTAGGTATATATGAAATAAAAACATATGAAAAACATATGGCAAATTTGTTGAAAACTAGTCTGTATCAAATTTGCCAATGGGGGAAAAAAAAAAAAAAACTTCACAAATTCTTACATGAAAACTTCAAATTTTAGGTAATTTTAGCTTTTCCACGGGTAATTAGTTTTTTTGTCATTGCTGTTCATTTAAAAGTCAAGAGTGCTTTTTAGTACCTATAAATTAATTTTGTTCCTGAGAAGGATTTTATTTTATAACAGGGAACTCTGAAAACAATGATCTCTGAAAACAAGGTAGACAATGAAAGAAAATTAAAAATAAAGTGCTTTTTGATGAAAGCATAGTATTTGAAACCACAGTTAGTTTGCCCTCCTGCCTTTCTCAAGCTTATTGGCAAGAACTGAAGCTCATTTAACAGCATTTAAAATCTCCTCTCACAAATTTCTGTCATTTTTTTTTTTCATTTTCACTTTGCAAATAGATTTAATGCAAAATGTGTGCTATAAAACATCTTTTCGTAAAGTGACACTTTTAATGGATAGCCCATAATGGAGGTTATTGCTTCTAAGAAAATTTTTCACATTTTTAATCTTCCAGTATGAGTCCTTTACTAGCTGACTTGACTAGAGCTAATACTTATCAATGAATTGAATTGCCTCAGATTAATTCAGTTTTCTTGTATCTTTGTCCATTTATTTTCTAAAGAAGATAAAGTTAAAAAAAAATAGTTTTCTTTTAAACCTGGGAGAATCACACACGGTATTTTTGTTTATCTTCGGTTTCCCACTTTAGAGTAAATTGTCTCCTGAGGACTTAGATATTTACAAAGTTGTGTAGGAAAAAGGAAAGGCATTGTAAAAAGGAATAAATCTGGACGCCTTTATCAACATTGCAAAAGAGCTCCCACTTTCTAGACTTTTTCTTCCTGCATCCCCAGAATACAAATTTGAGGAATGTGAACTCTGTTTCTTGATTAATAAAACAGTCCCTCAAGAAATATTTAAAGCCATCCTTTACTTCAATTACCAAGTCATTAGAGAGGATTTAACAACTCCCAAGCCTTTATATAAGAAGCCACAGGTCACTTAAAGGTACTACTGAGAGTAGAAATTTAGCATTAGAAGATTTTAGTCACAGATGGTAAATGGAGTTTCCACTGTCTGCTGCTTGCCATATACAGAGATTAAATCTCTCTGTCACATTTCTCTCCACATCTGTGAAACTGTTGTTTTTTGTTTTTACTCTATGAAGTTTATTTTGTTCTGCAGCAATTTTAGATTTGAGGATCTGAGGAGATTGATACTGCCTCATTTTCTGGGGAGGAAAAGTGATAGATTGCCTTTGTAAATGAAGACTCGTGCTGTTACTATCTACTGTTTGGAATAGTCATGTTAGATTAAACAGCATTCTTTTGTGGCCCCCTTATTAATCACAATGCTCCTGCTGCCCTGCTGATTCTTCTTTCCTGATGGCTCCACTTTAGGGAAGCACAGCTTCTTTCAAAGAGGCCTATCACAATGCAAGCAGCTCATTAACTTCAGCCTTTCTCCCAGTTTCCACGACAGGCTGAAGAACCTTCCTTCCCTAACTAACTTGAGAGAGAGATAATAAAGTTTTATTTCCCTTTCACAGCAATTGAAGGACAGTTTATCATTTTTTTTTCCTTCCAGATAGAATTTTCAACAAAAGCAGAAGAACTCAGAACTTATTTTTAATGTTCTAAATGTCACTAAACTGGAAGTTGCTGTAATAACCAATAATTCCCTACATTTGTCATTTTCATATTTTATTAAAAAAATTCTGAACATGTTTTTGTGTATATTTGCTTCAGAGAATAATTAAATGAAATGAAATTCCTGTGGCTATCTTTCCAAAATCAAGTTATTTAGCTATTTTTCTTTTTCTTTTTTTTTTGGTTTGCTGACAAGCAGTAGAGCATTTGCCTAATGCAGAAATTTTCAGTTATCTCTAAGGACTCTTGTACTCCAAAATCCCACCATTATAAATTCTTTCCTTTGAGTTGCCTTTCTCAAATTGCAAATATCTTTGTAAGGGGGTATGTATCTGACAGATTTAGAGAATATACTTGATTCAGTCTGAGTAGGCTATGTTATGCTCTAATAAGAGACAACCTCCAAAATCTCAGTTGCCAAAACCACAAAATGTATTTCCCTCTCACGTTACATGTCCAGTGTGGGTTGGGAGAGCTCTTTGCCCATCAGTCACTCAGGGACTGAGGATGATGGTGACTTCTGCTTTTCTCATGTCTCCCAGACCTCTAGGGTCACAAAAGGGAAGACATTACACTGAACACTGACTTTAAAATTTTCCTTCTGGAGAAGGCATAAGTCACTGCTCATATTCAGCCAGAAAAAGATAAGTCACATGACCATCCTTAACTTAGAGAGGAGTGGAAAAAAGCAATTCTACCCGGACAGAGAGGGAATGGAAAATTTGTGAACATCCCCTATGATTACTATCACCACACTCTGGTTAAGTTAGTCCTTTGTAAAGCTTTATGGCTGACAATGGCGATGAGGACTGGAAATTTGTATGTGAGGGTTAACAGAAAAAGATTGTTTTGGAGCATACCAGACAAACACCTAGGAAGCCCAAATTAGTAGAAGAAACAGGAGGCTGAACACCTATCTAGGTGATAGAAGGAGTCACACAGAAGAACTGCCTGGCTCAGCAGCCTTCAGAGTTCTTTACTGAAATTAGCAATTCCCAACCTAGGAAAATAATTTTCTGAAAAATAAAACATAATACACTCTGTCACAAAAGATACATGATGAATTAATTAATGCCTAATAAATGCCATTTATGAGGCTTTTTTTAATCATAGTTTTTTTTTTTTTTTGAGAGGAAACACAGTAAGCTGTTGGTGATGAAATAATTGGGCTGTATCTTACATCTCTCTGGGTCCTCAATTGCTACATTACAGCTGACAATATTCTTTTTAGAGTATAAAAAAGCATAGTATATGAATTAAATGGCTTGAGTTTGAATCCTTTTCCTATTAATTATTTGATACTAATTATGAGCAAGTAGCTATTGATTTTGCCTACTTAGCATCCATTTCTTCTTACTCTGGTAAGAACATCAGAATACCTACACCCTTTGGAGGATACCAATGCATTTACTCAGTGCATGCAGTTCCACTGGATTTCCATCTCCTGGCTTCTGGGATGACACATATCCCAACATAGCCCATTGTAATGACCACAGTTATTAGTACAGAAAGGGATACATGTTCAAAGTTTCCCAAGGGGTGACAAAGTTTTCCATCAGGAGACTTTATTTATTTATTTTAACCACTAGAAAAGAAAAGCTCCGTTTTTCTTTTGATGGCTACTGAGAGGGCATGATGTAAGTCTAGAGTGGTTGACTGCTATATTGCCCACAAAAAGGAAAAGCCTGTTTGAGAATGGAGCCAGAACAGGAAAACTCCAAACTGAGTAGTGAAGATAGAGTAACTGATTGATGATACTGTTTGAGCCTCACATGTTTTAACTTTAGACCTTTCAATTATGGGGCACAACTCATGTTCTTTTGACTTATTCTGGTTTGAGTTAGGGTTTTTGAAACACCAAGCCTCCTGACAAATAAACTTTCCTCAGCCTATTTCTTACATGTATAAAGTGAAGTCTTGTCATAATAATATGTGGGTTTCCCAAAAATAACTACGAATTCTTAAAAATGCTATGTGCTGCAGGTTTGTGAAAAATTACAAACCCAGTTTTAGAAATGTTGAGTTTAAGATGTCTGTGGTATACTTTAGCAGAAATAAACATTTGAGAGTTGGATATCCTTGTCAGGAGCCCAGAAAATATACACTGGATGAGGATACATATTTGGGATTCAACAACATAGAAATGGTAATCAAAGTCAAGGTGATAAATAAAAGTGCCATGTCTGACTATTTCTATACCATAAGGAGAAGAAAATATTGTATATTTTCAATTTGTTAAAGCATGAACTACAAAAGTACTTAGGCAGGAGGGGTGTTTTGCTTTAAGTTTGACAAGAGAATGCAATGGCCGGTTTATGTAGGACCTAAAGTGAGTTGCTAAGGAACTTACCACTTAGGCAAATAAATGAGAGTTGATGAAAGGCTTCAAGCAAGAGACAGAATAGCATTTCAACGTTTATTAAGATGACTGTCATGGAAGAAGAAAAGATGGATTTTAATTGGAAGTGAATGATGTCAAAGAGACATCAATTATTCCAATTCTTTAAGCAAAGTTAACGAGTACATAAATTAAGACAATGGTAATGAGAATTAAGATGAGGATAAGGTTGGAAGAGAAAGAATCTATAGAATGCATGATTAAAGGTATTTGAGGACTAATAGAATTTCAGTGTAAGGGTGTTTGAATAGAATAATTGAAAGAATAACCAAAAAAATAAAACTCATTGCAGTTAAGTCAATTCTGGCTCATAAAGAACCTATAGGACAGAGAAGAACTGCCCCATAGGGTTTCCAAGGAACAGCTCGTGGATTCAAGCTGCCAACATTTCGGATAACAGCTAAATGCTTAACCACTAGGTCACTAGGGCTCCATAGTGACAATTAAGTCAAGAAACGCAATACAAAATGAAGAATAAGTTTGGAGTTTAACCTCAGTTTTGAACAGGATGATATAAAGATCCAAAGCCAAGAGAATAGTTTGAGGTGTATAATATGCCAACAAATAGATATTAAAATGCGTGACTTGGACAAAAAAAGCCAATACGTGGTTTGAAAGGATGAGCTCTAAGGTTTTAACCTGAGAAAAAGCCAGTACTCTAAAAAGACTGAAAATGAAAGGACATAAAGGTAGAATAATAAACAGAAGAGAGTTTGAATGTCCAAAGAGGGGAAAGTATCAAGTATGACATAATGGCTGACACAAATGCTAGAGAGCCTGAGCAGAAACAAACAGAAATATTTTTTGAATTTGAAAATTGCAAAGTTACTAGCAACAATTTGTAACACAGTTTCAATTAAATGATGAGGGATGGAATTTAAAACCTTACCTGTTTATTTTCTCACAGAATCCAAATTAGCATTCCCCCCCCCAAAAAAATCACCATTTTACAGATTATGTTACCGATATTCAGAGAACTGAGGAGCTGGCCTTCAATTTCAGGTTTCTTGTCTCTTATGTGGTGTTTTTCAGTATAACCTTCAGAAAGAAAGGCAAAGAAAAAAAGATAATTTACAGATTAGAACCTTTATCTATTCCCAAATTTATATGACAGCATTCCTTCCAATCAGGCTAATAAAGCCAAGACTTTGCACCTTAATATGCAGACCTATAAAGAGAAAATCACTTATGCTCACTTGTGCAGGCCTGGGAAGTAGACACAGTATATATTTTTTTTTTTTATTAAAGAATACCATAACTTCCCTTTGTTCTAGCATACACACCTTTTATTTGTCCTTCAATCACCCTTGGAATCTAATTAAACTAGAAACCTATCCCAGCAGTCTTTTCATTTAAGACACTGATTCCAAAAATCTCACAGACTGTGTACATACGAAACTTACAAGCAGAAAATAAGTTCTTCCAAGTTAATAACAAATTTGTCATAATAGTAATCATTTCATGTATTAGAACTGAGGACAAGGAAGTTTGATAAAATAATTAGAAAGAGAGAAAAATTATACCATCATAGGCTGTGTAAGGAGGCAGATAAGAAACCACTGGATTGACATCATTTGTTGTGATCATTTTGAGTTTGGCTGTCCAGAGCAGAACACATCTTAGGCCACAAAGCAACCCTCAACAAAATCCAAAACATTGAGATAAAACAAAGTATCTTCTCTGATCACAATGTCATAAAATTTAGAAATTAATAACAGGAATAACAAGAAGAAAGAAAAAAAAAAAACAGAAACTGAATAACACCTTGCTTAAAAACACCCTGGGTAACAGAAGAAATCAAAAAGGGAATAAAAAAAAATTTCTAGAATCAAACGAGAATGAAAACACATCATACCAAAACCTTTGGGACACAGCAAAGGCAGCGCTCAGAGTTCAATTTATAGCAATAGATGCACACATCAAAAAAGAAGAAAGGGATAACATCAAAGCATTAGCTATATGATTCAAACAAATAGAAAGGGAACAGCAAAAGAAGCCCACAACCACCAGAAGAAAGGAAATAATATAGATCAGAGCAGAAATAAATTAAACAGAGAATAGAAAAACAATGGAAAGAATCAACAAAACCAAAAGTTGATTCTTTGAAAGGATCATTAAAATCTACAAATCACTGGCTAAACTGACAAAAGAAAAACAGGAGAGGATACAAATAACTGAAATAAGAGATGAAATGGGGGGACATTACGAGATCCAACTGAAATTAAAAAAATCATAACAGATCACTATGAAAAACTATACTCTGACGTATAAACAGACAAATTTCTAGAAACACACTACGTACCTAAACTAACACAAATCGAAGTCAAAACTCTGAACAGGGAGGTGGGCCAAGATGGCTGACTAGGTAGAAGCTACCTCGGATCCCTCTTGCAACAAAGACTCGGAAAAACAAATGAATCAATCACATACATGACAATCTACGAACCCTGACCATCAAACACAGACCTAAAGAGTTGACCTGAGTGACAGAGACTCAGCCGGCGCAAGCAGGCTGCACACTGACACAGCTAACAACAGAACGAGCAACCACGGGGAAGCAGCAACTGTTTTCGGAGCCTTCAGCCAGCGTCCCAATCAGAAAACCTTGGTGCCGGGCTTTGGTCTGGGCACAGGGGAGCTGAGCAAGGCATCCTGAGACAGTGAAAACATGGGACACAGCCCTAGCCCCCAGAAGTGACATCGGGGGAAGTCCAGCCAGTGCACGCAGGCAGCGCAACGACGCAGCTGACAGGAGGAGAAGTCACCAGGAGGCAGTGACTGGTTTTTGAGCCTGGAGTGCGGAGCCCCAGCCGGAGAGTCTTGGCACTGGGCTTTGGACTGGGAGTGGAGGAACTGACGACGGCTTCTGAGACAGCACAAGCACAGGACATGGGCCTGACCCTCGCAGGCAATTTCGACCCAGCCCATGCACACAGGCTACACACCACTTGGGAATCTCAGATAAAACAGTCATCACCAAGCAAGATAACTAACTTTGTCTATATTCCTGGGTGCTACTCTCTCCTATCTATCTGATCCCTCCCTTCCCCTTCCCAGGCAGCTTCATTAACATTGGAATTTCCTGGGCCAGAGAGAAAAGTGCTCTGTGGTTTTTTTTTGTCTTTTCCTAACCCATTCTTCTGGCCTGAGAGAAGCAGCTACAAAAAACCCGGGGACCGAAAATCCTTCCCTGACTTCCCAAAGTTGGACTGAAAATACAGAAACAGCTCCAGCCAAGCATATGAGATCCACAGTCTTGGGCTTTCATCCCTACAGGGAACAAGGTGGCTATTATAGTGCAAAGGCAATTCTGATAGGGATATGACTGTAATTGTTTTAGCGGATTACTGGAAAGACAAGTTTCCCAGGTCTGATATCTCTACCTATTAAACAGAGCCCTCACTGACCCACAACAGGGAACTGAGGGCTGAAGCTCCACCCAAAGCACCTAGACTCCTGCCATAGGGGTCTGAGGATAGTGACACCTACCAATCTGTAGAGGTACATGCATTGGGTGCCTAAGGTACACCTGCTGAGCCCACCCACCAAAATGCTTTAGGAATAGAGACACACCTACCTCACTGGCACTTGGGGGAAGCCTGTCAACATCCTGCCCCCCCGAAGTGTGACCCCCTGCTGTTACTAGAATCTGGTGCACACAACTATCACCACTACTCCTCTAACTGAATAGGTGACAGTCTACACCACACACTTGGTGACTGAAAATCAGATTCTACTCAAGAATAGTGAACAGAATCTTAGGCTTATATATCTGGTAACAGCCCAAACCACCTGGTAATGGGACATAAGTGATTCAAAGGCTACAACAATCAAGACAGCGCAATCTAGTAGCCCATCTATGTATATTGAAAGAAAATAGAACAAGATAAGACTCAGTGAGCAAATACAAAATAAATCATTACAATATTTTATAGATGGCTTGGAGACAGCAGTCGATATGAAACCACATAAAGAAGCAGACCATGATTGCTTCTACAACTCCCCAAACAAAAGAATCAAAATCTTTCCCAAATGAAGATACAATCCTGGAATTGCCAGATGCAGAATATAAAAAACTAATTTACAGAATGCTTCAAGACATCAGGGATGACCTCAGAAATGAAATGAGGCAACCTACAGAAAAAGCCAAGGAACAAACTGATAAAGCGGTTAAAAAAATCAAAAAGATTCTTCAAGAACATAGTGGAAAATTAATAAGCTGCAAGAATTCATAGAGAGACAGCATTCAGAAATCCAAAAGATTAACAGTAAAATTACAGAATTAGGCAACTCAATAGGAAGAGGAGCAGAATCGAGCAATTGGAATGCAGAGTGGGGGAGATGGAGGATAAGGCAATTGACAAAAATATAGTTGAAGAAAAATCACATAAAAGAATTTTAAAAAATGAAGAAACCCTAAGAATCATGTGGGACTCTATCAAGAAGAATAACTTGCGTGTGATTGGAGTCCCAGAACAGAGAGGGATAACAGAAAATACAGAGAGAATAGTTGAAGATCTGTTGGCAGAAGACTTCCCTGACATCATGAACGACGAAAGGATATCTATCCAAGATGCTCATCGAACCCCATATAAGATTGATCCAAAAAGAAAATCACCAAGACATGTTATGATCAAACTTGCCAAAACCAAAGATAAAGAGAAAATTTTAAAAGCAGCCAGGGATAAAAGAAAGGTCTTCTACAAAGGAGAATCAATAAGAATAAGTTCAGACTACTCAGCACAAACCATGCAGTGAGGAAGGCAAGGGGATGACATGTATACATCACTGAAGGAGAAAAACTGCCAGCCAAGGATCATATATCCAGCAAAACTCTCTCTCAAACATGAAGGCGAAATTAAAACATTTACAGATGGACACAAGCTTAGAGAATTTGCAAAAACCAAACCAGAGCTACAAGAAATACTAAAGGAAGTTGGTCAGAAAATCAATAATATCAGATACCAACACAACACAAGGTCACAGAACAGAACATCCTGATATCAACTCAAATAGGGAAATCACAAAAACAAATTAAGATGAATTTCAAAAAGAAAAAAAATGCTCAAAACAGGGAATCATTGAAGTCATTATGTAAAAGATCACAATAATCAAAAAGAGGGACTAAACACAGGAGGCATAGAACTACCACGTGGAGAGGGAAACAAGGAGATATAGGACAATACAAGTTAGGTTTTTACTTAGAAAAATAGGGGTCAATATTAAGGTAACCACAAAGAGGTCTAACGATTAAATAACTCAAAATAAAAACCAAGAAAAGCATAATGACTCAGCAAACATAAATTCAACTACTATGAAAATGAGGAACACACAATTTACAAAGAAAAACATCTCAGCACAAAATAGGAAGTGGAAAAATGAAATTGTCAACAACACACACAAAAAGGCATCAAAATGACACCACTAAACACATACTTATCTATAGTTACGCTGAATGTAAATGGACTAAATGCACCAATAAAGAGACAGAGAATCTCAGACTGGATAAAGAAATACGATCCATCTATATGCTGCCTACAAGAGACACGCCTTAGACTTAGAGACACAAACAAGCTAAAACTCAAAGGATGGAAAAAAATATATCAAGCAAACAACAAGCAAAAAAAGAGCAGGAATAGCAATATTAATTTCTGACAAAATAGACTTTAAAGTTAAATCCACCACAAAGGATAAAGAAGGACACTACATAATGATTAAAGGGACAATTTACCAGGAAGATATAACCATATTAAATATTTATGCACCCAATGACAGGGCTGCAAGATACATAAAACAAACTTTAACAGAACTGAAAAGTCAGATAGACACCTCCAGAATTATAGTAGGAGACTTCAACACACCACTTTCAGAGAAGGATAGGACTTCCAGGAAGAAGCTCAATAGAGACACGGAAGACCTAATTGCTACAACCAAACAACTTGACCTCATTGACTTATACAGAACACTCCATCCAACAGCTGCAAAGTATACTTTTTTTTCTAGTGCACATGGAACATTCTCTAGAATAGACCACATATTAGGTCATAAAACAAACCTTTCTGGAATCCAAAACATCAAAATATTGCAAGGCATATTCTCAGACCATGAGGGCATAAAAGCAGAAATCAATAACAGAAAAATCAGGGAAAAGAAATCAAATACTTGGAACCTGAACAAAACCCTGCTCAAAAAAGACTGGGTTATAGAAGACATTAAGGAGGGAATAAAGAAATTCATAGAATGCAATGAGAATGAAAACACTTTCTATCAAAATCTCTGGGACCCAGCAAAAGCAGTGCTCAGAGGTCAAATTATATCGATAAATGCACACATACATAAAGAAGAAAGAGCCAAAATCAGAGAATTGTCCCTACAACTTGAACAAATAGAAAGCGAGCAACAAAAGAATCCATCACGCACGAGAAGAAAACAAATAATAAAAATTAGAGCTGAACTAAATGAATTAGAGAACAGAAAAACAATTGAAAGAATTAGCAAAGCCAAAAGCTGGTTCTTTGAAAAAATTAACAAAATTGATAAACCATTGGCCAGACTGACTAAAGAAATACAGAAAAGGAAACAAATAACCTGAATAAGAAATGAGATGGGCCCTATCACAACAGACCCAAATGAAATTAAAAGAATCATATCAGATTATTATGAAAAATTGTACTCTAACAAATTTGCAAACCTAGAAGAAATGGATGAATTCCTAGAAAAACACTACCTACCTAAACTAACACAATCAGAAGTAGAACAACTAAATAGACCCATAACAAAAAAAGACAATGAAAATGTAATCAAAAAACTCCCAGCAAAAAAAAAAAAAAAAACCCTCGCCCGGATGGCTATACTGCAGAGTTCTACCAAACTTTCAGAGAAGAGTTAACTCCACTACTACTAAAGGTATTGCAAAGCATAGAAAATGATGGAATACTACCTAACTCATTCTATGAAGCCAGCATATCCCTGATACCAAAACCAGGTAAAGACACCACAAAAAAAGAAAATTACAGACCTATATCCCTCATGAGCATAGATGCAAAGCTCCTCAACAAAATTCTAGCCAATAGAATTCAACAACATATCAAAAAAATAATCCGCCATGACCAAGTGGGATTTATATCAGGTGTACAAGGTTGGTTTAATATTAGAAAAACCATTTATGTAATCCACCATATAAATAAAATACAAAAGACAAAAACCACATGATCTTATCAATTGATGCAGAAAAGGCATTTGACAAAGTCCAACACCCATTTATGATAAAAACTCTCACCAAAATAGGAATTGAAGGAAAATTCCTCAACATAATAAAGGGCATCTATACAAAGCCAACAGCCAACCTCACCCTAAATGGAGAGAGCCTGAAAGCATTTCCCTTGAGAACGGGAACCAGACAAGGATGCCCTTTATCACCGCTTTTATTCAACATTGTGCTAGAGGTCCTAGCCAGAGCAATTAGGCTAGACAAAGCAATAAAGGGCATCTGGATTGGCAAGGAAGAAGTAAAATTTCTCTATTTGCAGATGACATGATCTTATACACAGAAAACCCTAAGGAATCCTCCAGAAAACGACTGAAACTAATAGAAGAGTTCGGCAGATCTCAGGTTTTAAGATAAACATACAAAAATCACTGGGATTCCTCTACATCAACAAAAAAGAACATCAAAGAGGAAATCACCAAATCAATACCATTCATGGTAGCCCCCAAGAAGATAAAATACTTAGGAATAAATCTTACCAAAGATGTAAAAACCTATACAAAGAAAACTACAAAGTACTACCACAAGAAACTAAAAAAGACCTACTTAAGTGGAAAAACATACCTTGCTCATGGATAGGAAGACTTAATATAGTAAAAATGTCTATTCTACCAAAAGCCATCCATACATACAATGCACTTCCGATCCAAATTCCAATGACATTTTTTAATGTGATGGAGAAACAACTCACCAACTTCATATGGAAGGGAAAGAAGCCCCGGATAATTAAAGCATTACTGAAAAAGAAGAAGTGGGAGGCCTCACTTTACCTGATTTTAGAACCTATTATACAGCCACAGTAGTCAAAACAGCCTGGTACTGGTACAACAACAGGCACATAGATCAATGGAACAGAATTGAGAACCCAGATATAAATCCATCCATGTATGAGCAGCTGATATTTGACAAAGGCCCAGTGTCAGTTAATTGGGGAAAAGATAGTCTTTTTAACAAATGGTGCTGGCGTAACTGGATATCCATTTGCAAAAAAATGAAACAGGACCCATACCTCACACCATGCACAAAAACTAACTCCAAGTGGATCAGAGACCTAAACATAAAGACTAAAATGATAAAGATCATGGAAGAAAAAACAGGGACAACGTTAGGAGCCCTAATACAAGGCATAAACAGAATACAAAATATTACCAAAAACGACAAAGAGAAACCAGATAACAGGGAGCTTCTAAAAATGAAACACGTATGCTCATCTAAAGACTTCATCAAAAGAGTAAAAACACCACCTACAGATTGGGAAAAAATTTTCAGCTATGACATCTACGACCAGTGCCTGATCTCTAAAATCTATATGATTCTGTCAAAACTCAACCACAAAAAGAGAAACAACCCATTCAAAAAGTGGGCAAAGGATATGAACATGCACTTCACTAAAGAAGATATTCAGGCAGCTAACAGATACATGAGAAAATGCTCTCGATCATTAGCCATCTATAGAGAAATGCAAATTAAAACTACGATGAGATTCCATCTCACTCCAACAAGGCTGGCATTAATCCAAAAAACACAAAATAATAAATGTTGGAGGGGCTGTGGAGAGATTGGAACTCTTATACACTGCTGGTGGGAATGTAAAATGGTACAACCACTTTGGAAATCTATCTGGTGTTGTCTTAAAAAGTTAGAAATAGAACTACCATACAACCCAGAAATCCCACTCCTTGCAATATACCCTAGAGAAATAAGAGCCTTTACACAAACAGATATATGCACACCCATGTTTATTGCAGCACTGTTTACAATAGCAAAAAGCTGGAAGCAACCAAGGTGTCCATCAACAGAGGAATGGTTAAATAAATTGTGGTATATTCACACAATGGAATGCTACGCATCGATAAAGAACAGTGACAAATCTGTGAAACATTTCATCACATGGAGGAACCTGGAAGGCATTATGCTGAGTGAAATTAGTCAGATGCAAAAAGGACAAATATTGTATAAGACCACTATTATAAGATCTTGAGAAATAGTATAAACTGAGAAGAACACATTCTTTTGTGGTTACGAGAGGGGGGAGGGAGGGAGGGTGGGAGAGGGTTATTTACTGAATAGTTAGTAGATAAGAACTGCTTTAGGTGAAGGGAAGGACAAAGCTCAATACACGGAAGGTCAGCTCAACTGGACTGGACCAAAAGCAAAGAACTTTCCAGGATAAACTGAATGCTTCAAAGGTCAGTGGAGCAAGGGCAGGGGTCTGGGGACAATGGCTTAAGGGGACTTCTAAGTCAATTGGCAAAATAACTCTATTATGAAAACATTCTGCATCCCACTTTGAAGTGTGGCGTCTGGGGTCTTAAATGCTAACAAGCGGCCATCTAAGATGCACTGATTGGTCTCAACCCACCTGGATTAAAGGAGAATGAATAACACCAAGGTCACACGATAACTATGAGCCCAAAAGACAGAAAGGGCCACAGGAACTGGAGACTTACATCATCCTGAGACCAGAAGAACTAGATGGTGTCTTGCCACAACCGATGATGACTGCCCTGACAGGGAGCACAACAGAGAACCCCTGAGGGAGCAGGAGAACAGTGGGATGGAGACCCCAAATTCTCATAAAAAGACCAGACTTGATGGTCTGACTGAGACTAGAAGAATCCCGGTGGTCATTGTCCCCAAACCTTCTGTTGGCCCAGGACAGGAACCATTCCCGAAGACAACTCATCAGACATGGAAGGGACTGGACAATGGGTTGGAGAGAGATGCTGATGAAGAGTGAGCTATTTGTATCAGGTTGACACTTGAGACTGTGTTGGCATTTCCTGTCTGTAGTGGAGATGGAAGGGTAGAGAGTGCTAGAAACTGGCAAAATGGTCACAAAAGGAGAGACTGGAAAGAGGAAGCGGGCTGACTCATTAGGGGGAGAGTAAATGGGAGCATGTAGTAAGGTGTATATAAGCTTATATATGACAGACTGACTTGATTTGTAAACTTTCACTTAAAGCACAATAAATAAAAATACAAAGGAAAAAAAAAATCTGAACAGACCCGTAGCAAGAGAAGAGATTGAAAAGGTAATTTAAAAAACAACAACAACAACAACAAAAAACCCTGGCCCAGATGACTTCACTGGATAATTCTATTAAAGATTCAGAAAAAAAGCCAGCATCAGCACCACTCAAACTCTTTCAGGACATACAGAAGGAAGGATACTTCAGAATTCATTTTGCGAAGCCAGCGTAACCCTAATACCCTAAAAAAATAAAATACTTAGGAATAAATCTAACCAGGAAGGTATAAGACCTATACAAAGAAAACTAAAAAACACTACTGCAAGAAACCAAACAAGACCTACATAAATGGAAAAACATACTACACTCATGATTAGGTAGACTCATCGTTGTGAAAATGCAATTCTACCCAATGCAATCTACAAATACAATGCAATCCCGATCCAATTACCAACAGCATTCTTTAAAGAGATGGAAAAACTAATCATTAACTTTATATGGAAAGGGAAGAGACTCTGGATAAGTAAAGCAGTACTGAAGAAGAAGAATAAATTAGGAAGACTCACACTACCTGACCTCAGAAGCAACTATATAGCTATGGTATTCAAAGCAGCCTGGTATTGGTTCAATGACAGACACATTGAAGAACAGAATAGAATTAAGAACCTAGGTGTAAATTCATCCACCTACAGTGACCTAATCTTCAAAGACAATTAAACAGAGGGAAAGACAGTCTTTTTAACAAATGGTGATGTCAAAACTGGATGCCCATCTGCAAAAAAAAAAATGAAACAGGACCCATACCTCACACCATACACAAAAACTAACTCAAAATGGATCAAAGACCTAAATATAAAATCAAAAACTATAAAGATCATAGAAGAAAAAATAGGGTCAATTCTAGGGGCCCTAATACATGGCATAAACAGTATACAAACCATAACTATCAATAAACACGCACCAGAAGATGAACTAGATAATTAGGATCTTCTAAAAATGTAACACTTATAAGTGCTTATCAAAAGACTTCATCAAAAGTGTAAAAAGTCAATATACAGGCTGGAAAAAAAAAACTTGGCTGTGACAAATTCAGCAAAAGTCTAATCTCTGAAATCTATAGGAAAATCCAACACATCTACAAAAAAAAAAAAAAGACAAATAATCCAATTAAAAAATTGGCAAAGGATATGAATAGACACTTCACCAAAAAAGACATTCAGGCAGCCAACAAAAACATGAGGGAATTCTTGGGATCACTAGCCATCGGAGACATGCAAATCAAAATTACAATGAGATACCATCTCCCATCAATATCACTAGCACAAAAAATAAAAAAAAAAGGAAAACAAAAGTTGGCGAGGCTAAGAGTAGATTGTAACTCTCATGCACTGCTGCTGAGAATGCAAAATGAATGGTACAAACATTTTGGAAAATAAGATGGCAAATCCTTAAAAAGGAAGAAATAGAAATATCGTATGATAGAGCAATCCCTCTCTCAGGAATATATTCTAGAGAAATAAGAGTTCTCACACAAATAGACATATGTACGCCCGTGGTCATTGCAGTATTGCTCACAACAACAAAAAGATAGAAACAACCTAAGATACCATCAACAGATGAATGGGTAAACTATGGTACATAGACACAATGAAATACTAAGCAACAGTAAAGAATAACGATGAATCTGTGAAGCATCTCACAACACTGATGAATCTGGAAGGCATTAAGCTGAGTGAAATAAGTCAATAACAAAAGACAAATACCGTATGAGACCACTATTATAAAAACTCAGGAAAAGGTTTACACGCGCACACACAAATAAACAAGCTTTGTTGGTTAAAAGGGACGGGAAGGATGGGGAAGGAAAAAAACAAACTAAACAATAGATAAATGGTAACTCTGGTGAAGGGTAAGACATTACACAATACTGGGGAAGCCAGCGCAGCTTGACTAAGACCAGTCAATGAAGCTTCATAGGCACATGTAAACTCCCTTTGGGACCGAATTACTGGGCTGAGGGATGGGGACCATGGTCTTGGGGGACATCTAGCTCAATCGGCATAACATAATTTATATAGAAAATGTTCCACATCCTATTTTGGTGAGCAGCCTCTGGGGTCTTAAAAGCTTGTGAACAGCCATCTCAGATACTCCACTGGTACCACCCTGTCTAGGTCAAGAGAGAATGAAGAAAACCAAAGCACAAGGGAAAGATTAGTCCAGACAACTAATAGGCCACAAAAACCATGGCCTCCACCAGACTGAGTCCAGCACAACTAGATGGTGCCCAGCTACTACCACTGACTACTCTGATAGGGATCATAACAGAGTATCCCAGACAGAGACAGAGAAAAATGTACAACGAAATTCTAACCACCCCCCCCGACACACACACACAAAAGACCAGACTTACTGGTCTTACAGAGACTGGAGAAACCCCGAGAGTATTGTCCTGGATACTCTTTTGCTCAGTACTGAAGTCACTCCTGAAGTTCACTCTTCAGCCAAAGATTAGACAAGTCCATAAAACAAAACAAGACTAAATGGGCACACCAACCCAGGGGCAAGGACAAGAATGCAGGAAGGGGCAAGAAAGTGGATAATGGGGTCCCAAAGTTGAGAAGGGGAGAGTAGGCAACCAAAGCCACAAACCAATGTGTTTATTAACTGTTTGAGAAACTAATTTGCTCTGTAAACCTTCATCTAAAGCACAATAAAAAAAAAAAAAAAAGAGAAAAAGATGTTAAATAAATATAAGGCTATTCAGATTAAAATACATATATAGATATATAAACATCATGGGAGAAAAAATATATAGTCAACACTAGAGGCCCTAAACAGGATAGACACCATAACTGACAATACACAAACACCAGAAGATAAATTAGATAACTGATGTCTTCTAAAAATTAATCACTTATGCTCATCACGAGACTTCACCAAAAGAGTAAAAAGAGAACCTACAAGCTGGGAATAAATGTTTGGCTATGACATATCTGACAAATGCCTAATCTTTAAAATCTATAGGAAAATCCAATACCTCTACAACAAAAAGACAAAATTCAATTAAAAAATGAGCAAAGGATATGAACAGACATTTCACCAAAGAAGACGTTCAGGCAATTAACAGACACATGAGAAAATGCTCGTGATCACCAGCCATTGTTATGTTGTTGTTAGGTTCCATTGAGTTGGTTCCCACTCATAGCTACTCTATGTACAACAGAATAAAACACTTTCAGGTCAGTTGACCAGGAAGCTGTCTTCCAAATTTCGAGGCATAAAAGAGTGAGTACTTCTATCACTGCATCCATTTTTTGAAATATCTCAAATGGTATTCTTCAATTCCTGGAGTCTTTTCTTCAGCCAGTGTCTTCAGTACAGCTTGGATTTCTTCCATCAGTATCATAAGTTCTTGATCATATGCTATCTCCTGAAATGACTGAACAGGGACAAATATTTTTGGTACAGTGACTCTGTGTATTTCTTTCAAGTTCTATGGGTGCCTCCTGCATCGTTTAGTATTTTCACTATTGAAATCCTTCACTATTGCATCTTGAGGCTTGAATTTTTTCTTCAGTTCTTTCAGCTTGAGAAATTTCAAGCACGTTCTTCCTTTTTAGTTTTCTATTTCCAGGTCTTTGCACATGTCATTACAATACTTTACTTTCTTTTCTTGAGTCCTCCTTTGAAATCTTTTGTTTAACTCTTTTACTTTATCATTTCTCCCTTTTGCTTTAGCTACTCTACTTTCAAAAGCAAGTTTCAGAGTCTCTTCTGACATCCATTTTGGTCTTTCCTTTCTCTCCTTTCTTTTTAATGACCCCTTGCTTTCCTAAAGTATGACGTCCTTCCACAACTTGTCTGGTCTTTTGTCATTAGTGTTCAATGTATCAAATCTATTTTTGAGATGGTTTCTAAATTCAGGTGGGATATACTCAAGGTTGTACTTTGGTTCTCACGGACTTGTTCTAATTTTCTTCAGTTTCAACTTGAACTTGCATATGAGCAATTGACGGTTTGTTCCGTAGTTGGCCCCCGGCCTTGTTTGGGGCTAGGGGGGCTTGTTTAGACGGATGATATTCAGCTTTTCCATTGTCCCTTTCCACAGATATAGTCAATTTGATGCCTATGTATTCCACCTGATGAGGTCCACATGTATAGTCACCATTTATGTTGGGGAATAAAGGTATTTGCAACGAAGAGGTCCTTGGTCTTGCAAAATTCTATCGTGCAATCTCCAGCATCATTTTTATCACCGAAGCCAAATTTTCCAAGGACAGATCCTTCTTTGTTTCCAACTTTTGCATTTCAGTCACCAGTAATCATCAGTGCATCTTGATTGCATGTTTGATCAAATTCAGACTGCAGAAGTTGGTAAAAATCTTCAGTTTCTTCATCTTCTGTATTAGTGGTTGATGCGTAAATTTGAATAATTGTCATATTAACTGGTCTTCCTTGTAGGCGAATGAATATTATGTTATTGCCGACTGTATCGTACTTCAGGATACATCTTGAATTGTTCTTTTTGACAATGAATGCAATGCTATTCCTATTCATGGTGTCATTCCCCAGAATAGTGGATCATATGATTGTCCAATTTAAAATGGCCAATACCAGTCCATTTTAGCTCCTTAATGCCTAGGATATTGATGTTTATGTGTTCTATTTCACTTTTGACAATTTCCAATTTTCCTAAATGCATGCTTCATACATTCTACCTCCCAGGTATTAATAGATGTTTACAACTGTTTATTGTCATTTTGACTCATGCCACATAAGCAAATAAAGGTCCCAAAACTTGACTCCATTCATGTCATTAAGGTTGACTCTACTTTGAGGAAGCAGCTCTTACCCAGTGGTATTTTGAGTGCTTTCCAACTTGGGTGGCTCATCTTTTGGCACTGTATCAGAAAATGTTCTGCTGCTATTTTTAAGGTTTTCACTGGCTAATTCTTTTCAGAAGTAGACTGCTGGGTCCTTTTTCCTAGACTGTCTTAGTCTGCGAGTTCAGCTGAAATCTGTCCACTATTGATGACCCTCCTGGTATTTGAATACTGGTGGCATAGCTTCCAGCATCACAGCAACATGCAAACCCCCACAGCACAACAAACTGACAGATTTGTGAGAGTCAATATGTATGATGAGCAAATAATCTGAGAAGCTTGACTCTATGAAGAAGAACAGGGCATCAAGATTGGAGGAAGACTCATAAACAACTGCATTGTGCTGATGAAGCAACCTTGCTTGCTGAAAGCGAAGAGGACTTGAAACACTTACTGGTGAAGATCAAAGACTACAGACTTCTGTAAGGATTACACCTCAACATAAAGAAAACAAAAATCCTCACAACTGGTTCAATAAGCAACATCGTGATAAAAGGAGAAAAAATTGACGTTGTCAAGGATTTCATTTTACTTGGATCCACAATGAGCACCCATGTAAGCAGAAATCAAAAGATGCATTTCATTGGGCAAATCTGCTGCAAAAGGTTTCTTTAAAGTATTGCAAAGCAAAGATGTTACCTTGAGAGTAAGGTCCACCTGACCCAAGGCGTGGTGTTTTCAATCACCACATATGCATGTGAAAACTGAAAGATTAATAAGGAAAACTGAAGAAGAACTGACACTTTTCAATTGTGGTTTTGGGGAAGAATATTGAATATACCATAGACTGCCAAAAGAACAAATTTGTCTTGAAAGAAGTACAAACAGAATGCTCCTTAGAAGCAAGGATGGTGAGACTACGTCTCACACTTTGGACATGTTGTCAGGAGGGATCAGTCCCTGGAGAAGGACATCATGCTTGGTAAAGTAGAGGATCAGCAAAAAAGAGGAAGACCCTCAACAAGGTGGATTGACACAGTGGCTGCAACAATGGGCTGAAGAATAACGATTGTGAGGATGGCACGGGATTGGGCAGTGTTTTGTTTTATTGCACATAGTGTCACTATAGTTGGAACTGACTCAACAGTACCTAACAACAACATTCAACATTGTACTAAAGATTGTACCCAAAACAATCAGGCAAGAAAAAAAATAAATATAAGTTGGAAAGAAAAAAGCAAATTTATATCTATTCACAGAGGATATGATCTTATATGTAGAACATCCTAAGGAATCCACTAAAAAACTGTGTGTCAAAACTAATAAATCAGTAGAGTGACAGGATAGAAGAGATCCATATAAAAAAATCAATTTTATTTGTACAAATTTGCAATGAGTAATCTAAAAATGAAATTAAGAAAGAATTCCACTTAGGATAGCATCAAAAAGAATAAATTCCATAAAAAAAACTAACAAAAAAGTGCAATATTTATACTCTGAAAACTAAAAAAAAAAAAAAAAAAGGATGCTGAGAGGAGGCAAAGCCAACATGGCACTATAGACAGAAGCACCATAGTGTCCCTCCATGTCACAGACCTGAAAAACTGAGTAAAATGGAGACAAATGCCAATCCTGGAACCCTAAGCATAAAATGAAGTCATAAAGAACTCAACCAAGCACCAAATGGAATAAGAAACTGGCAGAGAACAGAGAGCAAGGGAGATACAAGCAGAGGTCCCCTATCAGCTAATGCAGAAGGAAGCTGCTATTTTGGACTCCTCTGGAGATTGGTGGACAGAGTACAGGAAAGCAGTTTCACAGAGATCCCAGCAGGAAACAGAGCACCCAGTAACCAGCGGCACACACTTTCCCACCCACACCCTTCTTCCCCTGCTTGGCCACCACTGCATCCCAGCTCAGCAGGGACACCCTGGCTCCATGCCTCAAGGATAGACCCACCCACACTGGTCAGCTCTTTCAGTGAGATTTCATTATTGCTGTTGTTCCCTTTTTTCAGCCTCTTTGGGTTCTTTTCCTACCTGTTACCTTCTCCCTTTCCTTACTCTGAAACACCTGGTTCTGTGTGCCATCTTTGCTTCTTCTTAACAAGCTGTGAAGCATCACTTGGCTGGGGAACTGCTTTCCCAGTCTGCGCTGCCATGTTGGTAGAATTTTGGGGCTTTTTTTTGTTTTATTTTGATTTGTTTGTGTGTTTTCTCTTCCTTTTTGCAGCTTAGGAGCCCCTTCTATCCGTGTTGTACTGCATAATTAGGGGGCCACTTCCCCAGTCTGCACAGCCATGCTGGTGGGTTCCCTGGGGCATTTCTTTTTCCTTTTTTGTCTTTCTTCATTTCTCAGTTTCTCATCCTCTCTACTTACCTTCTTTTCCTGTCTCCTGAACATTTGGCGCTGTGTGCCATCTGTGCTCCTAGCTTGGTTGTACTGTTCGGCTTCGGAGCCACTTACCCATCCGCACAGCTGCACCAGTAGGATCTCTGGGGGCTTTTCTTTCTTCTTTATTTTTATTATTCTTTTTTCCTTTTTCTTTTTCTTCATTTTTCAGTTTCTTGTCTCTATTTCCCTTCTTTTCCAGTCTCCTGTATAACTGACACTGTGTGCCATCTCTGCCCCTTCTTGCAAGGCTGTACTGCACAGCTTGGGAGCCACTGCCTAAGTCTGTGCAGCCGTATCAGTGGGATCCCTGAAGGCTTTTTTTTTTTTTTCTTCTTCTTCTCTCTTTCCCTTTCTTCCTTTTTGTTTTTCTTCATTTCTCATTTTCTCATCTCTCTCTTCTTTCCTTCTTTTTCTGTCTCCTGAATACCTGGTGCTGTGTGCATCTCTACCCCTTCTAGATGAGCTGTGCCCCAAGGCCTGAGAGCCACTTCCCTGGCCACTGGTGGAATTAATGGAGGCTTTTAAATTTTTTTTTTTTTTTACTTTTTTCCCTTTATTTTTCTTCATTTCTCAGTTTCTTGTCTTTCCACTCCAATGGCTGCTGGTTTATCAACTAAGTTTATATAATATTCGAAATCTTTTTTTGTTATTTCAACAGTGTTCACAACATCTTTACCAGGAGTAGATTTCATCTCAAAAAACCACTTTCTCTGCTCATTCATAAGAAGCAACTCCTCATCTGTTAAAGTTTTATTATGAGATTGCAATAAATCTGTCACATCTTCAGGCTTTACTTCTAATTCTAGTTCTCTTGCTATTTCCACCACATCTGCAGTTATTTACTCCACTGAAGTCTTATACTCCTCATAGTCATCCATGAGGGTTGGAATCAACTTCTTCCAAATTCCTGATAATGTTGATATTTTGACCACCTCCCAAAAATCATAAATATTCTTAATGGCATTTAGAATGGTGAATCCTTTCTAGAAGGTTTTCAATTTACTTTGCCCAGATCCATCAGAGAAATCACTATCTATGGGACCTAACCTTATGAAATGTATTTCTTAAATAGTAACACTTGAAAGTCGAAATGACTCCTTTATCCATGGGCTTCAGAATGGGTGTTGTCTTCCAACCCAAACCCACTGCCGTCAAGTTGATTCCGACTCATAGCAACTCTTTAGGACAGAGTAAAACTGCCCCATAGAGTTTCCAAGGAGCGCCTGGCAGATTTGAACTACCGAATCTCTTGGTTAGCAGCCGTAGCACTTAACCACTACACCACCAGGGTTTTCGGTGTTGTGTTAGGAGGCATGAAAACATCAATCTCCTGTACATCTCCATCAGAGCTTTTGGGTGGCCAGGTACATTGTCAATGAGCAATAATATTTTGAAAAGAATCTTTTTTTTCTAAGTAGTACATCTCAGTAAAAAAGTAGCGGGCTTAAAATATTCAGTAAATCATGTTGTAAACAGAAGTGCTGTCATCTAGGCTTTGTTGTTCCATTTATAAAGCACAGGCAGAGTAGATTTAGCATAATTCTTAATGGTCCTAGGATTTTTGGAATGAAAAATGAGCATTAGCTTCAACTTAAAGTCACCAGCTGCATTAGACCCTAACAAGGGAGTCAGCTTGTTCTATGAAGCATTGGAGCCAGTCATTGACTTTTCCTCTCTAGCTATGAAATTCCTAGATGACATCTTCTTCCAATGTTTTGTCTACATTGAAAATCTGTTCTTTTGTGTAGCTACCTTCATCAGCTGTCTTAACTAGATCTTCTGTAATTTGCTGCAGCTTCTACATCAGCACTTCCTGCTTCATCTTGCACTTTTATGTGACTGAGATGGCTTCTTTCCTTAAACCTCATAAACCAATTTCTACTAGCTCAAACTTTTTTTTCTGCAGCTTCATCACTTGTCTCAGCCTTCATAGAATTGAAGAGTGAGAGCCTTGCTCTGGATTAGGCTTTGGCTTAAGGGAATGTTGTGGCTGGTTTGATCTTCTATCCACATCACTGAAACTTTCTTCATATCAGCAATAAGGCTGTTTCACTTTCTTATCATTTATGTGTTCACTGGAGTAGCACTTTTAATTTCCTTTAAGAACTTTTCCTTTGCATTCACAGCTTGGCTGTTTTGTGCAAGAGGTCTACCTAGCTTTTGGCCTATCTTGACTTTCTACATGTCTTCCTCACTAAGCTTATCATTTCTAGCTTTTGATTTAAAGTGAGGGACATGCGACTCTTCCTCTCACTTGAACACTTAGAGGCCATTGTAGGGTATTAACTGGCCTAATTTCAACACTGCTGTGTATCAACAATAGGGAGGCCAGAGGAGAGGGAGAGAGACTGGGGAATGGCCAGTGGTTGGAGCAGTCAGAACACACACAACATTTATCTATTAAGTTTGCCGACTTATACGGGTTTGGTTCATGGTGCTCCAAAACAATTACAATAGTAACATCAAAGATCACTGATTACAGATCAACATAACAGACGTAATAATAATGAAAAAGGTTGAAATATTGCAAGAAGTACCAAAATGTGACACAGAGACATGGAGTAAGCACATTCTGTTTGAAAAATTGTGTCAACAGACTTTCTAGATGCACAGTTGCCACAAGCCTTCAATTTGTAAAAAATGCAATATCCATGAAACATAATGAAGCAAAGCTCAATAAAAGGAGGTATGCCTGTACGAAAACAAAAGAAGAAAAGAAAGGGCTATATTTTTATAAATTGTGAGGATTTATATCTCATTCTTTTTTATTTAATTTTTTGGGGAAACCCAATGGAACAGTTCTACTCTGTCCTATAGGGTCACTATAAGTCAGAATCAACTCGATAGCAATGGGTTGTTTGCTTGTTTGTTTTTGTTTTTTTTAAAAAAATGTTTTATTTTGTTATTGTTGTTGAGAATATACAAAGTAGAACATATACCAAATCAACAATTTTTACACATACACTTCATTGATACTGATTACATTTCTCAAGTTGTACAACCTTTCTCATCCTTCTTTTCCAAATTTTTCCTCCCCCATTAACATAAACTCATTGTTCCCTATGTTTTGTATCTACTCTTTCAAATTGCTATTGTTAATTTGATCCTGTATAGATGTTGTTGCTGTTAGGTGCTGTTGAGTTGGTTCCAACTCTTAGTGACCCTGTGTATAACAGAATGAACCTCTGCCCCATCTGGTGCCATCCTCACAATTGTTGCTATGTTTAAGCCCATTGTTGTAGCTGCTGTGCTAATCCATCTCGCTGAGGAACTTTCTCTCCATTATCAAGGATGATGTTCTCCTCCAGGGACTGGTCCCTCCAAATACCATGTCCAAGTACATGAGACAAAATGTTGCTATCTTTGCTTCTTAGGAAAGTTCTAGCTGGACTTCTTCCAAGACAGATGTATTTGTTCTTATGGCAGTCCATAGTATATTGTATATACCATATAAAATGTCATATAGAACCATCAAGGCAATTTCGACTCATAGCAACCCTAGAGGACAGAATAGAACTGTCCCATAGGATTTCCAAGGAGTGACTGGTGGATTTGAACTGTCTACCTTTTCATTAGCATCCGAGTCCTTAACCTCTATGCCACCAGGGCACCACCATATAGATATTTCTTTAAAAGAACACAGTGTTCAAAGCAGACATTCTTTACTAATTAAACTAAACTATTATTTGGTTCTGGAGCTGTTGAGGCTAAAAGAACTCCCAAACTATTGCCCTGAGATAATCTGTAAACCTTAAACAAAAAATATCCCCAAAGTCTTCTGTATGTCATTAAGATATTTCTCAAATTTCAAAGCCTCTTTCAAACCTTCTGTTATTCCTGTCCTTTAGTATGTTAAATGGTTCATTCTCTGGGATCTTAGAACATTCTGAGCACATCTCTGTCTTCACACTTAAAACCCTCCATTTTAATCGTATATTCTTTTGTTTCCCTAATAACTGACATCTTTGAGGGAATAATCTGCTTTATTTCTCCTAGTATTCATAATGGGGCCCTGGTGGCAAAGTGGTTAAGAGCTTGTCTGCTAACCAAAAGATTGGCAATTCGAATCCACCAGCTGTTCCTTGGAAACATTATGGGATAGTTCTACTTGTCCTATAGGGTCACTATGAATCAGAAACCACTTGAAGGCAATGGGAGTATTCATAGCAGTAAGCATCTGGACTGGCTTAGAGGAATGTGTATTGGTTATTACCCTAGTACCTACCATTTTCTTTTCTAGGTTGGGCTTCACAAACCTACCAGCCAATAGAAAGTCTTTTTTTTTTTTATGTTTCTCCTGGATATTTACACTCTAATGCTTTCCATATTGTAAGTTGTCCACCACTATTAATTATATTCACCAGTTTTCTTATACACCTTTGCATACGTCAACACCTTTATTTTCTGTTAATCCCAGGAGGAAATTGGATAGAGCAGAAACCAGCCATTTTATTACATTGATATTTGCAAGACCAATACATTGAATTGAAATCATAATATTATGAATGAATTACAAAATTAATTACTAAAAGGGAAAAGTCAATCACAGAAGGGATATACAGTATAGCAAGAACTAGATGGAGATTCTGCAGCCCTGGTTTTGCAGTGGTTAAGAGTTTGGCTGCTAACCAATAGGTCAGCAGTTCAAATCCACCAGCTGCTCCTCAGAAACCTCATGGGGCAGTTCTACTCCGTCCTATGGGGTTGCTGTGAGTCAGAATCGACTCAGTGGCAATGGGATTTTGGTTTTGTAGATGGAGATTCCAGCTGACTTAAACTTTTCCTATTACTACAGAAGAATAGAATATTTAAGGTAAGGGCATTCATAAGAATGGTTCTTGTGTGTTCTTTATCCCTTTGGTCTATATGTCTCCACAAATGCATTCATCTCTTCAAACCCCTCTGTCCAAGAGGACACATTATGTTCTTTTAGGAAAATGGCTACTTGATCAACAAGAAAATTTCCTGCGTCTCTCCAGAATCCTCATCCAAGGCTAATGCCTGTAATTCAGCTGTATGGGCAATGAAAACTCCCTCTACCCATCTCATAAACTGCAGGCAGATTCCAGGATGTGAGCAAAGGGAAAGTGGGATCATAGATTCTGGTCCTATTTTTCCACCAGCGAGGGTCATGAATTACTGATTTCTTTACCTGATAAGTAATTAATTCTCTCCAAAATATATTGTATGTTTTTTCCTCTGAGACCTCAAAATCTAATTCCATTTTTAAGAAAGAATATTTTGTACATTAGCAAAATTCTGACATTCCATTACAGAGCAAGGAATAATGTTGGATTCTTGTCTGCTCTATCTGGAATTTCACTAACATCTAATGCCTGCACTATTTATTGACTAATTCCTCCTCAAAACTAGTTCCAATCAAATTATTTTGATTTAGAATCTTCTATTATATTGAGGCAGGTTGACACTTCTGCCACTGAAAATAAGTGAATGAATGGATCTTGTGTAAATTAGATATGTTTTATCACATTAAATAATTCTTACATACAGCTTATATCCACTGTTCTTTACAAAGGATGCATATAACAGAGGAGATACATTTATAGCTCATTTATTCTACAAGTGCTCTGTCTCTAATAAAACTGGGCTTGGTTCCTTATAGACAGACAGTGACTTAGTGGGATGGGCATTTATTACACATGCAAACACACTTGTCAACTGGGATTAAGTATTTAAAAAGATGAGGCAGCTTTAATTGCGTGCATGTTTACTTACCATGAAATGTTTCCCAGACCTAGGGACACAAAAGCTTTATGTTTGTTATAGTCCAGTATAACAAATAATTTCAAAAATCATTAGAACCAAAAGTGTTCTTTTTTTTTTTTTGATTTATTTCAGTAACTTCACATTTATTATTGCCATAATTGAAGTATATGTTAACCACAAAACGGAAACCTGGAATATTTTCTGGGAGCTTTTTGTTTGTTTTTTCCACCCATATCCAGCATTACATTCTGTTGATTTTACTTTCTTACTAGAATTGGTAGCCCTCTTCATCCTCAATGCAAATACTTAATATTTTTAATGTCACCTGAATTATTATGATATATCATTAACTGAACTCCTTGCTCCCAATTTTATATATTTCAAGGCATTTTTCATATACCAACATAAGAGCACTCTCTTATAAACCCTTCAGTTGCTTACTTTGCTTCATGAATAAAATCCAAATTCTTTCATTACCTGGCTCCTTTCAACTCTTTGGACTCATCTGTCACATCTCTTTACTCCCCAACTTTGAATTTGCTTTCCATCACACTGGACTATTTGCAGTTATTTACTATTTGCAGTTCATTTACTACATGGCAAATACTTTGCAATCCTCAAAAGAATACAGTGTCATCCCTTCCCTGGCATCTCTAACATACTGCCTTATCTTCCTTTTTTCACCCATGTTGTAATTACCTCTTTAACTCCTCTTCCTAAGTGTTAAGCCTTTCAGAACACAAGCGCTATATTCTCTTCCACTATATATTCACAAGGACTAGCATCAAAACAGGTATTTTAAAAATGCTTATGGAAGAATTCATGAGTTAAAGCATAAATATATAAAGCTATTATTTTTATTTTTTTGTTTTATTCAATTTATCAAAACTAAGGCTTTGTAATGTCTACCTTAACTAATTTTTAACATTCTTTTTCATCCTTTCTCACTGGAAAATTTCCATGAAGATGAAATTATTCAAGAAGAATAGAAGAAAGTAGAGTAATAGAATTTTCCCGGTTCTATTACATATACATATAATATACGATTGAATAATCAATCACCACTTCTCTTTGGTACAGTGACTTTGTGTATTCCTTCTATATTTTTGGATGCTTCCTGTGTCATTCAATTTTTTTTTTTTTTTTTTTTGCCCAGAGAATCCTTAAATATTGGAACTTGAGGCTTAAATTTTCTCTTCAGTTCTTTCAGCTTGAGAAATGCTGAGCATGTTTTTCCCTTTGGTTTTCTAACTGCAGGTCTTTGCACATTTGCTACTTGCCCAACTGATTTAAAGAAATCCATATTCATATATAAAATGAATATTCCACCTACATACATGTATGTACACACACATACATATATGTACACACACATACATATACACACACACACATATATATAAAACCTGTTGCCCTCAAGCCGATTCCGCCTCATAGCAACCATATAGAATAGAACTGCCCTATAGCGTTTCTAAGGAGCAGCTGGTGGATGGGTTCAAACTGGCAACATTTTGGTTAGCAGACAAGCTCTTAATCACTGCACCACCAGGGTTCCACATATAATATAACAGAACTAATGTAAAGATGGCATGGAATAAATATACATATAACATGGGCCTTGGTGATAGAAATGACGCCAGTGATCACATGATGCAATTTTGCAAAACCAATGACTTATTTAATGCAAATACCTTTTTTTCAACAACATAAACAGCAGCTATACAAGTGGACCTCCTCAGGTGGAATACACGGAATTGAATTGACTACATCTGTGGAAAGAGAGGAAACCCTGGTGGCCTAGTAGTTAAGTGCTACGGCTGCTAACCAAAGGGTCGGCAGTTCAAGTCCACCGGGTGCTCCTTGGAAACTCTATGGGGGCAGTTCTACTCTGTCCTATAGGGTCGCTATGAGTCGGAATTGACTCGACGACACTGGGTTCTGGGTGGAAAGAGATGAGAAAGAAGCTCAATATCATCAGTCAGAACAAGGCTAGGAGACAACTGCAAAACAGACCATCAGTTGCTCATATTCAAGTTCAAGTTGAAGTATATCCCAACTGAATGCAGAGACCATCTCAAGAATTGATTTGATTCATTGAACATGAATGACTGAAGACTAGACAGGTGTTTTGTGGGATGACATCAAGTTTATCACATGGGAAGAAAGCAAAAGATCATTAAAAAGACTCACACACAAAAAAAGACCAGGATGGATGTCAGAAGAGACTCTGAAACTTGCTCTGAAAACAGGGTAGCTAAACTGAAAGGAAGTAATGATGAAGTAAAATAATGAAGTAAAAAAGCTAAACAGAAGATTTCAAAGGGCAGCTCACAAAGACAAAGTGTTATAATGAACTGTTCAAGACCCAGAGTTAGAAAAGCAAAAGGAAAGAACAAGCTTAGCATTTCTCAAGCAGATAGAACTGAAAAGAAAATTCAAGCCTCAAGTTGCAATACTGAAGGATTCTACTGGCAAAAAACTCATGCAAGAAGCATCAAAGGAGATGAAAGGAATATACAATATCAAAAAGAACTGATTGATGTTCAACCATTTCAGGAGGTAGCACATGATCAAGAACTGATGATACTGAAGAAAGAAGTTCAAGTTGCACTGAAGGCATTGGCAAAAAGTAGGCTCCAGAAATTGACAGAATGCCCATTGAGATGTTTAACCAAACAGGTGCAACACTGAAAGTGCTCACTTGTCTACCCTAAGGAATTTGGAAGACAGCTACTAGGTCAGCTGACTGGACAAGATCCATATTCGTGCTTATTTCAAAGAAAGGTGATGCAAAGATGTGGAAATTATTCAAAAAATCATTTTTCACGTTCATGTAAAATTTTGCAGAAGATAATTCAAAAATAGTTGCAACAGTACATTGACAGGAATCTTCCAGAAATTCAATCCAGATTCTGAAGAGGAAGTGAAAAGCAAGATATCATTGCTGATGTCAGCTGGACCTTGGCTGAAAGCAGAGACCATCATAAAACTGTTTACCCCGGTTTTATTGACTATGCAAAGGCATTCGACTATGTGGATCATAACAAATTATAGATAACATTGTAAAGAACCGGAATCTTGGAACACTTAATTGTGCTCATGAGGAAACTGTACCTAGAACAACAGGCAGTTGCTTAAAGAGAATATAGGGATACTGCATGGATTAAAATCAGGAAAGGTATGCATTGGTATTGCATCCTTTCACCATACTTATTCAATCTGTATGCTGAGCAAATAATCCAAGAAGCTACACTATATGAAGAAGAATGTGACCATCAGAATTGACGGAAGACTCATTAACAGCCTTCGTTATGCAGATAACACAACCTTGCTTGTTGAAAGTGAACATGTCTGGAAGCACTTATTGATAATGATCAAAGACTACAGCCTTCAGTATGGATTACACCTTAATCTAAAGAAAACAGAAATTCTCACAACTGAACTAATAAGCAACATCATGAAAAACAGAGAAAATTTTGAAGTTGTCAAGGATTTCATTTTACTTGTATCCATCATCAACACCCATGGAAGCAGCTGTTAAGGAATCAAATGACATACTATAGTCTCTGCAGAGAAATTCTAACCAGCAAAATCTTGGTGTTTTGATACACAAAATGGAGAAAAGTACTAAACTATATTTAAGAAAAAAAAAAAAAAAGTATTGCATTGGGCAAATCTGTATGGGAAGACCTATTTAAAGTGTTACAAAGCAAATGTATCACCCTGACAACTAAGGTGCACCTGACTCAAGGCATGGTATTAAAAAAAAAAAAAAAAGCCATGGTATTTTCAATTGCCTCATACGCATGCAAAAGCCAAACAATGAATAAAGAAGGCAGAAGAAGAACTAATGTTTTTGAATTATGGTGTTGGTGAAGAATGTTGTATGTAGCATGGACTCACATAAGATTGAACAAATCTATCTTGGAAGAAGTACAGCCAGAATTCTCCTTAGAAGAGATGATAGTGAGAATTTATATTTCACTTATTTTGGACACGTTATCAGGGGAAACCAGTCCCTGTAGAAGGTCTTCACAACTGGTAAAGTAGAGGGCCAGCAAAGAAGAGGAAGACCCTCAAGGAGATGAACTGACGCAGTGACTTCAATAATGGTTTCAAAAATAGCAATGATTGTGAGGATGTGACAGGATCAGGTAGTGTTTCGTTCTGTTGTGCATGGGATCACTATGAGTTAGAACTGACCTGATGGCATCTAACGATAACTATATATATACAATGTATATATCCATATCTTCCCATTTTTCCATATCCTGTGGAAGTATAAACCTTGTTCAAGATTTCCCTAAATTGATAATGAGATTGCATTTTTATGTTCACTTCTAGCTCTAAATGCCTCTTTCCCTTGCCTTAGAAAGTTTATATATTATTACCTTGCAATATTGGGAGTCTCTGTTTTACTCCTTGTCAATCATGATGTAAAACTTAGGCTTTCCCTCAATAATGTTTAACCTTACATGGTATTTGTGTATGGAATAGACTTTACTGGAGTAATTTACATTTGAGCATGGAGAGGGATCAGAAAAAAGGATTTGTTGTTAACATACCAATGTAAATAATAAACACTTCCTTAAGTCTTCAGCCATCTCTACATTATAAATATTTATTTTTCATTTTACCCTAAATTGTTACCCCATCTTCATGGATTTTCACTAATCCATTTCTTTTTTCTAATTTTTATTTTTATTGTACTTTAAATGAAAGTTTACAAATCAAGTCAGTCTCTCATACAAAACCATATATACACCTTGCTACTTACTCCTAGCTGCTCTCCCCCTAATGAGACAGCACATTCCTTCTCTCCACTCTGTGTTTCCGCATCCGTTCAGCCAGCTTCTGTCCCCCTCAGTCTTCACATCTCCCCTCCAGGCAGGAGCTGCATACATAGTCTCGTGTGTCTACTTGATCCAAGAAGCCCACTCCTCACCGGTATCATTTTCTGTCTTATAGTCCAGTCCAATCCCTGTCTGAAGAGTTGGTTTCAGGAATGGTTCCTGTCTTGGGCTAATAGAACGTCTGGGGACCATGCCCTCGAGGGTCCCTCCAGTCTCAGTCAGACCATTAAGTCTGGTCTTTTTATGAGAATTTGAGGTCTGCAACCCACTGCTCACCGGCTCCTTCAGGGATTCTCTGTTGTGCTCCCTGTCACGGCAGTCATTCGTTGTAGCCGAGCACCATCGAGTCCTTCTGGTCTGAGGCTGATGTAGTCTCTAATTTATGTGGCCCAGTCTGACTCTCGGGCTCATACTTAGCTTGTGACTTTGGTGGTCTTCGTTCTCCTTTGCTGCATGTGGGTTGAGACCAATTGTTGCATCTTAGATGGCTGCTTGCTAGCACTTAAGACCCCAGACTCCACTCTCCAAAATGGGATGAAGAATGTTTTCTTAATAGATTTTATTATGCCAATTGACCTAGATGTCCCCTGAAACCATGGTCCCCAAACCTCCACCCCTGCTATGCTGGCCTTCGAAGCGTTCAGTTTATTCAGGAAACTGCTTTTGGTTTAGTCCAGTTGTGCTGACCTCTGCTGTATTGTGTGCTGTCCTTCCCTTCACCTAAATTAGTCCTTCTTTACTAATTAGCAAATCCCCCTTTCCCACCCTCCCTCCCTTCCTCCCCCCTCTCGTAAACATCAAAGAATATTTTCTTCTCTGTTTAAACTATTTCCTGAGTTCTTATAATAGTGGTCACATACAATATTGTCCTTTTGCTACTGACTAATTTCACTCAGTGTAATGCCTTGTAGATTCATCCAAGTTAGGAAATGTTTCACAGATTCATCGTTCTTTACTGATGTGTGGTATTCCATTGGGTGTATATAACATAATTTATTTATCCATTCATCTGTTGATGAGCACCTTGGTTGCTTCCATCTTTTTGCTATTGTAACAGTGCTGCAACTAGGATATATTCCAAGGAGTGGAATTGCTGGATAGTATGGTAGTTCTATTTCTAGATTTTAAAGCAGGCGCCAAATCGATTTTCACAGTGATTGTACCATTTTGCATTCTCACCTCTCCAACATTTATTCTTTTGTGTTTTTTGGATTAACGCCAGCCTCGTTGAGTGAGAAGGAATCTCACCGTAGTTTTGATTTGCATTTCTGTAATGGCTAATGATCATGAGCATTTCCTCATGTTTCTGTTAGCTACCTGAATGTCCTCTTTGGTGAAGTTCCTGTTCATATCATTTGCCCATTTTTTAATTAAGTTATTTGTCTTTTTGTTGTTGAGTTTTTGCAGCAACATGTAGATTTTAGAGCTTAGTCACTGATCAGAAATGTCATAGCTAAAAACTTTTTCCCAGTCTGTAGGTAATCTTTTTACTCTTTTAGTGAAGTCTTTGGGTGAGCATAGATGTTTGAGTTCTAGGAGCTCCCAGTTATCTAATTTCTCTTTTGCTGTTTGTGCAGTTCTATTAATGTTTTGCATACCGTTTATGCCAGGTACGAGGGTTCCTAGCATTGTTCCTAATTTTTCCTCTATGAATCTTATCATTTTAGATTTTATATTTAGGTCTTCGATTCATTTTGAGTTCATTTTTGTACATGGTGTGAGGTATGGGTCCTGTTTCATTTTTTTGCAGATGGATATCCAGTTATGCCAGCACCATTTGTTAAAGAGACTGTCTTTTCCCCACTTAACAGACTTTGGGCCTTTGTCAAATATCAGTTGCTCATGTGTGCATGGATTTATGCCTGGATTCTTAATTCTGTTCCATTGGTCTATGTATCTGTTGTTGTGCCAGTACCAGGCTGTTTGACTAGCCTGGTGGTATAATAGGTTCTAAAATCAGGTAGTGTGACGCCTCTCACTTTGTTCTTCTTCTTCAGTAATGCTTTACTTATCCAGGACCTCTTCCTTTTCCACATGAAATTGGTAATTTTTTTCTCCATCTCATTAAATATGTCCTTGGAATTTGGATCAGTATTGCATTGTATCTACAGATCGCTTTGGATAGAATTCACATTTTCACAATGTTGAGTCTTCCTATCCATGAGCAAGGTATGTTTTTCCACTTATGTAGGTCTCTTTTGGTTTCTTGAGGTAACGTCTTGTAGTTTTCTTTGTGTAGGTCTTTTGCATCTCTCGTTAGATTTATTCCTAAGTATTTTATCTTCTTAGGGGCCATTGTAAACGGTATTGATTTGGTGATTGCCTCTTTGTTGCTCTCTTTGTTGGTGTAGAGGAATCCTACTGATTTATGCATGTTTATCTTGTATTCTGATACTCTGCTGAACTCTTCTATTAGTTTCAGTAGTTTCCTTAAGGATTCTTTAGGTTTTTCTGCATAAAAGATCATGTCATCTGCAAACAGAGATACTTTTACTTCTTCTTTACTAATTTAGATGCCTTTTATTTCTTTATCCAGCCTAATTACTCTGGCTAGGACTTGAAGCACAATGTTGAATAAGAGTGGTGATAAAGGGCATCCTTGTCTGGTTCCTGTTCTCAATGGGAATGGTTTCAGTCTCTGTTTCGGATGATGGCGGCTATGGGCTTTGTATAAATGCCTTTTAATTACGTTGAGGAATTTTCCTTCTATTCCTATTTTGCTGAGAGTTGTTATTATGAATGGATCTTGTTTGTCAAATACCTTTTCTGCACCAATTGATAAGATAATGTGGTTCTTGTCTTTTGTTTTATTTATGTGACGGATTACTTTGATTGTTTTTCTAATGTTGAACCATCCCTGCATACCTGGTATGAATCCCACTTGGTGTTGGTGAGTTATTTTTTTGATATGTTGTTGAATTCTATTGGCTACAATTTTGTTGAGTATTTTTATGTCTAAGTTCATGAGGGATACAGGTCTATAATTTTCTTTTTTTGTGGAGACTTTATCTGGTTTTGGTATCAGGGTTATGCTGGCTTCATAGAATGAGTTTAGGAGTATTCCATCCTTTTCTATGCTCTGATATGCCTTTAGTAACAGTGGTATTAACTTTTCTCTGAAAGTTTGGTAGAATTCTCCAATGAAGCCATCAGGGAGAGGACTTTTTTTTTGTTGGGAGTTTTTATTATTATTATTACTTTTTCAGTCTTTTCTTTTGTTATGGGTTTATTTATTTGTTCTGTCTCTGTGTTAGTTTAGGTTAGTAGTATGTTTCTAGAAATTTTTCCATTTCCTCTAGGTTTTCAAATTTGTTAGAGTACAACTTTTCATAGTACTCTGTTATGATTCTTTTAATTTCATTTGGATCTGTTGTGATATCACCCATCTCATTTCTTATTTGGATTATTTGCTTTGTCTCCTGTTTTTCTTTTGTCAGTCTGACAAATGGTTTATCAATTTTGTTAATCTTTTCAAAGAACAGCTTTTGGTCTTGTTAACTCTTTCAATTGTTTTTCCATTATTTCTATATATATATATTATATATATATATATTTCATTTAATTCTGCCATAATTTTTATTATTTGCTTTCTTCTGGTGCCTGAAGATTTCTTTTGTTGCTCTTTTTCTATTTGTTCAAGTTGTAGGGATAATTCTTTGATTTTGGCCCTTCTTTTTGTTTGTGTGCATTTATTGATATAAATTGACATCTGAGCTCAGCTTTCTCTGTGTCCCAAAAGTTCTGATAGGAAGAGCTTTCATTCTCGTTGAATGCTATGAATTTCTTTTTCTGTCCTTAATTTGTTTTATAATCCAATTGTTTTTGAGCAAAGTGTTCAGTTTCCATGTGTTTGATTTCTTTTCCCTAACTTTTCTGTCATTTTCTTCTAGCTTTACAGCTTTAAGGTCAGAGAAGATGCTTTGTAGTACTTTGATATTTTGGATTCTGTTAAGGATTCTTTTATGGCCTAATATGTGGTCTATTCTAGAGACTGTTCCATGTGCATTGGAAAAGAAAGTATATTTGGATGCTGTTGGGTGGAGTGTTCTGTATATGTCTATGAGGTCAAGTTGGTTAATTGTGGCATTTAGCTCTTCCATGTCTTTATTGAGCTTCTTTCTGGATGTTTTGTCCTTCAGCGAAAGTGGTGTGTTGAAGTCTCCTACTAGTATTGTGGAGCTGTCTATTTCACTTTTAATACTGATAGAGTTTGTTTTATGTATCTTGAAGCCTCGTTGTTGGGTGCATAAATATTTAATATGGTAATATCCTCCTGGTATATTGTCCCTTTAATCATTACATATTGTCCTTCCTTATCCTTTGTGGTAGATTTAAGTTTGAAGTCTGTTTCATCAGAAATTAATGTAGTCACTCCTGCTCTTTTTTTGATTGTTATTTGCTTGATAAATTTTTTTCCATCCCTTGAGTTTTAGTTTTTTTTGTGTGTCTTTAAGTCTAAGGTGTTTCTCTTGTAGGCAGTATATAGCCAGAAGGTTTTTTATTTTTTATTATTATTATTTTTTTAATCCATTCTGCCACTCTCTGTATCTTTTTTGGTGCATTTAGTCCATTTACATTCAATGTGATTTTAGATACATATGTGTTTTGTGCTGTCATTTTCAGGCCTTTTTTGTGTGTTGTTGACAGTTTCATTTTTCCACTTACTTTTTTGTGCTAAGAAGTTTTTCTTTGTAAATTTTGAGCTCCTTTTTTTCCTTTTAGTTGAATTTGTTTTTGCTGAGTCTTTTTGTGTACCTTGCTTTTTATTTTGGAGTGTAGGATTGTTAGTCTTCTTTGTGGTTGCCTTAATATTTACCCATATTTTTCTAAGTTTAGACCTAACTTGTATCTCCCTATACCGCCTCTATTTCATCTGCGTATGGAAGATCTATGCCTACTTTATTTAGTCCCTCTTCATTAATTTAAAGTCACCTTTTTACATAATGACTTCACTGATTTCATTTTGAGTGTTTTTTTATCTTGATTTATTTTTGTGATTTCCCTATCTGAGTTGATATCTGGCTGCTCTGTTCTATGTTCTAGTGTTGGGTTGATATCTGATATTACTGATTTTCCATTGATTCTAACCAGAGAATTCTCTTTAGTATTTCTTGTAGTTTGGGTTTGATTTTTGCAAATTCCCTAAGCTTCTGTTTATCTGTAAATGTCTTAATTTCACCTTCATATTTGAGAGAGAGTTTTGCTGGATATACGATTTTTGGCTGGCATTTTTTCTCCTTCAATGCTTTATATATGTCATCCCATTGCCTTCTTGCCTGCATAGTTTCTGCCGAGTAGTCCGAACTTATTGATTCTCATTGTAGGTGACGTTTCACTAATCCCTGGCTGCTCTTAAAATTTTCTCTTTATCTTTGGTTTTGGTAAGTTTGATGATAATATGTTTTGATGACTTTCTTTTTGGATCTACCTTATATGGGGTTTGATGAGCATCTTGATAGATATCCTGTCAGGGAAGTTTTCTGCCAATGTGTCTTCAACAATTCTCTCTGTATTTTCTGTTATCCCTCCCTGTTCTGGTATTCCAATCACTTGCAAGTTATTCTTCTTGATAGTGAGTCCCATGTGGTTCTTAGGGTTTCTTCATTCTTTTTAATTCTTTTATCTGATTTTTCTTCAAATATATTGTTGCCAAGTGTTTTATCTTCATTGCCACTAATTCTGCATTCCAGTTCCTCAATTCTGCTCCTTTGGCTTTCTATTGAATTGCCTATTTCTGTAATTTTATTGTTAATCTTCTGAATTTCTGATTGCTGTCTCTCTATGGATTCTTCTAGTTTATTAAATTTTTCATTTAAGTTCTTGAATAACCATTTTAATTTCTTCAACTGCTTTATCTGTGTGTTCCTTGGCTTTTTCTGTGTATTGCCTGATCTTGTCCCTGATGTCATTCCTGACATTTTGAAGAGTTCTGTAATCTTTTGTATTCTACACTGGTAATTCCAGGAATACATCTTCATCTGGGAGATACCTTGATTCTTTGTTTGGGGAGTTTGTTGAAGCTATCATGGTGTGCTTCTTCATGTGATTTGATATCAACTGTTGTCTCTGAACCATCTATAAGTTATTGTATTGATGTATTTTATGTTTGCTCACTGTTTCCTAGTTTCTTGCTTTGCTTTGTTTTGATACACCCAAATAGGCTACTTGAGTGAGCTAACTTGATTATTGGAGCATTCAAAGCACTAATATCCTGTTAGCAGGTGGCTAGAGCTGTTACCAGGTATACAAGCCTAGGAGTCCATTCATTATTCTTGTATACATTCATCTCAGGTGTCCTGATAGTTGCTCACCTAGGGTGTGTTGTAGGCTCTCACCTACTATCTTAGAAAAGCAGTGGTGATGGGTGTATGCACTGGTTTCTGGTAGTGACAGAGGGTCACACTCTAAGGAAGGCAGGGGGCTGACATCCTTCCCCCAAGTGTCAGTGAGGAAAGAGCATCTCTGTTCTCTGGAGCATTCTGGTAAGTGGACTCTGCAGCTGTACCTTAGGCACCCAGTGCTCATACCTGTAAGGACTGGTAGGCACTGCTATCCTTGGGCCCCTTTCATGGGTGTCTAGGTGGCATGGATGGAGCCTCCAGTCCTCAGGCCCCTCCTGTGGGTAGGTGAAGGCCCTGTTTAATAGGCAGAGTGGTATCAGACCTCCAAAGCCTGCCTCTATACAGTATAGCTGAAACAGTTACAGTCAGACCTCAAACAGGTTTGCCTTTGCAATATAATAGCCACCTGGATCCAGGCAGGGGTGAAAGACAAAGTCTGTGGGTCACTTGTACCTAGACTAGAGCTGCTTCCACTCTGAGCTTTCAGATTAGGGGAGTTGGCAGAGTATTTTTCCCCGTTTGTTAATTTTGTTCCTACTCCCAGGCCAGGAGAATGGCCCAGAGAATGCAGCAGGGCCTATCTCACTCAGGCCCAGGGAAATCAACTGTTATTGAAGTTGGCTGGGGCAGAGGGAGGAGGGATCAGATAGATAGGAGAGAGTTCTTTCAAAAGAAGGGGCTATTAGATCCACTAGCGGGAAATCTTATCTTGTGCCAAGAGAGCTGTTTTATCTCAGATTCCAGAGACGTGTGTAGCCTGTGTGCATTGGCTGGGTCCCCACCGAGATAGCCCCAGGGAGTTAGGGCTGCATCCCGCCCTTGGCTTCTTTCACTGAAGCATCTATGTCCTAAACTCCGCAGCCCATCCCACAGGGTGCCAACACTTTGGTTGCCTTCTTTCACTGAAACAGCTACTTCCTAAACACTGCAGCCAGACCCGCTGTAGACACACCGCAGGGTCAGGGGTGCACCACTCTGCTTTCTTTCTTTCACTGAAGCTGTCATGTCCCAGGAATCTTCTATCAGCTCTGCCACACTCGCTCCAAGGAACATGCCAAGGAATCGGAGCTGAGACACTGCATGGACTCAGCAACTTGTCACTGCTTCTGTACCATCTCTCCCTCCCCTGTCACTCAGACCAATTCTTTAACTTTGCCTTTGATGCTCAGGGTTCCTAGCTTGTCATATATATAATTGATTCACTTGTTTTGGGGGGGTCTTTTTTATAAGAGGGATCACTCGAAACATCTGACTAGTTTGCCATCTTGGGCCCACCTTCACTAATTTGTTTCTTGTCTATCACCTGTATTCTACTCTTTGAATTGCCCCAAACTTCAAAAAATTGTTTTATATTATGCACAGTAATATATTGCTCCCTAGTTCCTACTACTAAACTCTTTTGAAGATATACTTTTGCAATCTACTGAGATGCTCTGCAGAATTGGCTTTCAACTTAAGGCCCACCTTTGCATTAATTAAGTTTCAATGTAAGAAGCAGAAACCACCCTGGGCATTTTAGACAAAGAGAAATTTAATACAGGATGTTTGGTAGGTACAAAATCATTGTGAAGGATGGATCAATGGACTCTATACCAAGTCTCAGGAATGTCTGAGAACTCTACCGAATTAATGTATCAAGGGAACTACGACTACTTCTGAGAACATCACTAGAATTATTTAGCTGAGGACAGTATTACTTAACTGTAATCTTGGGATCATAAAGCTGCAGCCACAAGTAGCTGTTGCCTGTGCTGTACTGTCCCCACAACTAATTACTGATATACTTGGACTGGTAAACAAATACTGGAACATGAAATCCTGCCACTGCTCTGCCTCAATTGCCTCTCAACACACAGTAAACCTGAGAATGAACGCCAGAATTCTGCTACAATATTATATATTGACAGTATTGCTTGCCAGCAGAAAATAGCCAATAATAGAATGGCTTTACTTTATTTCTGCCTTCTAAAATTACTTAAGAACATCTAATTGGTGGGTTCTAATTCATACTTGTAACTTTGGCCACAAGGAGTCTCAGAAATGTTATTTTAATCATTCTAGCTTCTACAGTACAGGAGGGCACGCTAGAAAAAAAGGAAAAATGGAAGCCAATCAGATGAAACTACTTCTTTGGTTGCTCAAACCCATATGCAGCCGTTTACATTTACCTAATTTTCCAAACTACACCCTAGCCATATGTCTTAATTTGGGTTGTCTAGAGGAGCACAACCATTAACATGTATAGAAAGAGATAAAAGAGAGAGAAATTTACTTCAAGAGATTGGCTTATGCAGCTGTGTGGCTGGCAGTTTTAAAATTTGCAGGTAAGATGACAGGCGAGAGACTTTGGAGGCTTACATCCCAAAATCTGAAGGCCAGGACATGAAAAGAGAGAGGGAGAGAGTGACCTCTGCCAGAACATTCATTTGTATTCTGGAGGAAGACCACACCCCCAAGGAAACTCCCCTTTTAACTGATTGAATGATCACATCAGATCATATCATGGAAGATGATTTCCTTCCATTCCATTCCAGAACAGCAACTAGTCCAGTGTCTTTCAAACCACTAAGAATTGTAACCTCGCCAAGGTGACACATAAAATTAAACATCACACTATACACACTATTATCTAAACAATAAAATTATGCATCATTTACATAAAAATATTCCCCATTTCCCCAAAATGGGCTATACAAAGCACTGTACTCAATTCTTTATCATGTTCATACTTCTTCTGTTCAGTCACAATGCCGAGTAAGATGATTATAAGATTTCCCTGCAAGGTAAGCCCAGGTTCATAAGATGTGGAGCATGAGATGTGGAGAGGGAGAGGCTGCTTCTGCTGGCAAGAGAGTTCATTGGGCCTGAAAGAGCAAGATGGATGGATTTGAACTGCTGATTTTTTGGTTAGCAGCCATAGCTCTTAACCACTATGCCACCAGTGTTTCCATATATATGTATGTATTACGTATTCATATGAAAATACAAGTCAATCCAAATGTTTCTATTCTTTTCATTTCTCAGAGCTTTAGTTATTCCAATTCAATGAACTAAATTTCATACAAGGTACCTGTTAGACTGTGAACTAAACTTAAGTTGTAACTGATTTTCAACTGTATCAGCCTTTGTGACTATAAGGATAAGAGATCACATTAGTGTAGTAATAGCAGGTACTTGGCCCACTGTGCATTTTCTGAGCTAAGAATCTAAAACCTGAGAAAGACATGACTTTCTTCTTTAGACTCTCCAGGGGAGTCATAATTTTCCATCAGGTTCTGTAGTACTCATAGTCATCATTCCCACTTTAATGGTCTCTTACAGCAGTCACTTGGTTCACCACTGCTTTGTCTTTAACAGGCACCTCATTCCAGGTGACCATATAAGATAATTCAATAAACTCACTAGCTGTCTTATGCCAGGTACTTCTGGTACACCATTTTCCCAGGAAAAACAAATCAAAGCAGTCTGTCATTGGAAAACACGTCTGTTACCAAATGCTGCATCGATCAGGTGTTAGCACACAGAATCAGACCAACTCTAAGTATTTGAAGGGAGAGGCAGATTTAATGTAGGAGTTACGTAATTACAAACTTATTTGAAGGGGTGAAGGAAGGAGTTCTAGCATAAATCTCACCTGTCTACCACAGCCCTTTTTAAAGACATATGGGTACTTTAAGAACAGGTCTTTTTTCCCTCAATTGCATATTTTAACATTTCCAAAATAGTGACACATCATTTTCTGAAAGGTTGTTATTAAATTGATAGCGTCTTAGAGTCGTGGAAAAGTAGCATTTATCATCTAGTCATCACTTAATTTCCATTCTGTTCCTAGCAAGGCTGTCTTAAGCAGTATTCAATTTGGTCTCTTAGTAGCCTGTTAGTTTAACTTCTCCATCCCAGTCACAGCCCTTGCCCTCTTAGCCTTTAAACGGTATGTTTCCTTAGACTTTAATCTTTTAGCCTCTTATTGGTCTCCTTTCCACATTTATGTGACTGTAGAAATAGAAGAATACTTCCTTAGAAATTCACCAAACACAAGGAGAGTTTCATTTGAATGTGGATGAAGTATAAAGTTGAACTTTAGTTGTGAAGTATCAGAAGACCTTTGTATACCTCTCAAGTCATACCCTATGAAAAGCTACACAGAAAGCAAGTCATGTAAATCTCATTACATCAGGCTTTATGATTTTCAATTATATTACACATTTTCTGATAAGGATGTTGTTCTTGCTATTATTTTAGTGGCTGTTTCCAAGTTTTAAAGGCACTGGCAATGTAGAAATTAAGGAGATAAAACTCTTATTTATTAAGATAAGTAAATAGGCAGGAGATATGAATGGGTAAACACATGTAGAAAGGAAGGGTTTCTAGGAAACACTACTTTGCTCATAGGGAGTCCCTAGATGGCATAAATGGTTAAGCACTCCACTATAGGAAGTTCTAATCCAACCAGAGATACCTTGAAAGAAATGCCTGGCAATCTGCTTCCAAAAGTTCATAGCCATGTAAACCCTATGAAGCAGCTGCACTCTGTGTACATGGGGTCACCAGGAGTCAGAACTGACTCCATGGCAACTGCTACTTGTACTTTTCTCATGATGCTTCCTTATCCTGAAGCCTTCAGTTGCTCCCATTTGTGTGTGCGTGTGTGTGTGTGTTTTGGAAGGAACCTGTATCTCTATACCAAAGAGCCAAGTTGAAATCCTAAAAGGGATAACTCAGGTGCTTCATGAATTTTCTCTAACTTTCAAATTCTTATTCCATAAAAAGGGTAATAGAAATATTCAACTCTAAAGGTCGTTAGGAAGACTAAATGCAAGAATGCAATTGTAGTGGCTAATAACGTGGCATCTAGTAAACTCAGCAATACAGAATACCTGTGTTCTCTTAGCCAGTATGTATTTCTAATACATGACCCCTAAAAGCAGAGAAGAAGGTGAGTAACTATATATTTTCTACTGATATGTACAAGATACTTAATGTTGGTTGAATTTTATAAGTTTTGTATATATTTGTTTGAAAAACCCAATTTCCCTGTGATGTAGTCTTTATTTGTGCTTGCACGGTATGAATTAAAATTCTACAAACATTAAGCAGAGATAAAAAGACAGAGTGATAATAATGCCCTGAAATTTGCTTCTCGATATTGTCCCCTGAAGGAATAAGGTGAAGCCTACAAACTTAAAAAGACTGACACAGGGGCATCGCTGTTCTATGCAAATTTACATTATGAAACAATGATTGTTACAGTTTTCTACTGTAAAACAAATTGGTTTAGGGGAACACATTGAAAATATCATGGCATTTTCCACAGATCTTAAAAAATAAAAACTGCCATCAGTCATTCCAAATCATAGCAATCTTACAGGGCAGAATAGAACCGTCCTGTAGGCTACAGAAGCAGATTGCTGCATCCTTCTTCCGCAGAGTGCCTGGTGGGCTGGAATCACGGACCTTTTAGGAAGCACCAATGCTTTAAACCTGGTGGTACAGTGAGCTTGTAAATCAGCTTCAAACTGAATGAGACCACAAAGAATTTGTTGAGAAATGACTCTGAAAGTGTGAAGTGAAGGGTAGGGAAGTATGTGTCAGCTATGATGAAAGTAAAGGATACATAGACCCCAGGAAAGGATCTGGGCTCACGCGGGTCAGATGAATTTGGTGTGGATGGTTTTGCAGAGACTACCTATTGAGTTTGCGGGAGGCGATGACTAATTATATTAAGTGTTATCAGAGAGTTGTATTAAGGAATGATTATGAACTAACCAATCCAAAAGTCTAAACCAACTACTATATGTTTTCACAAATAAAGTGTCCAAGTAAATAATGAGCTCACACATAATGTGCATAGCCTGTGTAGGAAAACATTGTGCGAAGGGATTGGGCAGTTGGCAAAAAAAAAAAAAGTACAATGCACATGCTATTTTTGTAGTGTATACAGTAATCATTTTCAGTGAACTTAATATGAGGATGATTAGAGAAGATGGAGATTAATTCTGAATTTCATCACCAAGATAAAAGGATGTTCAGCTACTAGGTTTATCACTCTGCTGAAGCCAGATGCACATGATGGCAGAGTCAGGATGGATCCCATGGCTAAGGGCCATGGTACTTGGCTCCAGCTTTCAATAGCTGAGGGTCCACCTCCTGATTTGATTCAAAAGAAGACAAAATGACAGTCTGTCTCTAGGAAGCCTGTGATTCTGACTTAATGGGTTATAAAAGAAAAGTCAGAGGGGCTGGCTTTTATTCTAGGACAGTTGGTTCTTGTTTGTATTTAATTCACAGAAACTTTTAATTCAAATGAATCTTGGAGGTCACTGAGTCAAACCGTCTTACGTGCATGATTCCCTTCAAGAAAATCAACAGCAAGTGGTAATTTCATCCTGCTTGACTGACTCTGGTAATAAAAACTCACTAATTCAGGAGGAAACCTGTTCAATAATTAGACCTTTCTAATTATTCAGAATCCCTTCTTTATATATGATCGTTTACATAACTTTTACTCAGATATCGTTACATCCATACACAAACACACACACACACAAACACATGCTTTGACTCATCCTATATTTATAGACCTTCAAATAGGTACAGTTATTATGGTCTAATGATATTTTAAAGGGGCCAAATATTCTCAGAATTAGTGAAATGACCATCTCTTTACCCCAAACAATAGCAGCAGTGTTAACAGAAAATACTTCCAGAAATTGGTGCTGTGCTTGCTTTGGTGCATATAATTCCTAAAACCTCATTTTATAGGAAGAAAACTATAGTGAGGTCAGAAACCTTTCCAAAATCATACAACTAAGTATTAGTGTCAGGATTTAATTTTAGGAATTCTATCTATACGGCCTGTGCTCTTAACTACTTTATATTGATGAAAAAAAATTCATTTTATCTATATTAACACTTTAAATTTCTTAGAAAATTAAGTCAAATTTTGAAAAAAGGAAAGAAAATATGGATGTTTAATAACTATCCATAAAAAATTAGTGAAGTATAACTACTGTACATAGAAACCAATAGATATAAATATTATTTACCAATGAATCAGTATTTTGTTAGTTAAATGACAAAAATTTAGTTGAACTAAAAAAGAAAGAACAGAATTTGGGAAAATATCATTTAGGGACAGGGTAAAGAAGCAATTAAACTTCCACAGTTTTATGTACACCTACTCCACACTTGTAGACTATCTCATTATCTGATATTTTGCATTTATGACAAGAGTAAAAAATCTACTACCTGACTATTTTGCACATCATTGATGTACATCTGGCAATAACGAAGGCAGAGGTGTGAGGTAAAAGTAATGCTGCTTGTGGTGGTTAAGGCTATGTATCAGCTTGGTTGGGACATGATTTTCAGTGATTTGGAAGTTATGTAATGAAGTGACTTGGAGTTACGTAATCCCCCATGTGTCTGTCAGTTTGTCGTACTGTGGGGGCTTGCATGTTGCTGTGATGCTGGAAGCTATGCCACCAGTATTCAGATACCAGCAGGGTCACCCATGGAGGACAGGTTCCAGCTGACCTTCCAGACTAAGACAGACTAGGAAGAAGGAACCGGCAGTCTACTTCTGAAAAGCATAAGCCAGTGAAAACCTTATGAATAGCAGTGGAACACTGTCTGGTATAGTGCTGGAAGATGAGCCCCCCAGGTTGGAAGGCACTCAAAATATGACTGAGGAAGAGCTGCCTCCTCAGAGTAGAGTTGACCTTAATGACGTGGATGGAATAAAGCTTTTGGGACCTTCATTTGCTGAAGTGGCGTGACTCAAAATGAGAAGAAACAGCTGCAAACATCCATTAATAATCAGAACCTGGATGTATGACGTATGAATCTAGGAAAACTGGAAATCATCAAAATGAAATGGAACACATGAATATCGATATCCTAGGTGTTAGTGAGCTGAAATGGACTGGTGCTGGCCATTTTGAATTGGACAATCACATAGTCTACTATGCTGGGAATGACAACTTGAAGAGGAATGGTGTTGCATTCATCGTCAAAAAGAACGTTTCAAGATCCATCCTAACGTACAAAGCTGGATAATATCAATACGGCTACAAGGAAGACCAGTTAATATGACTATTATTCAAATTTAGCCACCAACCGCTAGGGCCAAAGATGAAGAAATAGAAGATTTTTATCAGCTGCTGCAGTCTGAAATTGATCGAACATGCAATCAAGATACATTGATAATTACTGGTGATTGGAATGAGAAAGTTGGAAACAAAGAAGAAGGACCAGTAGTTGGAAAATATGGTCTTGGTGATAGAAACAATGCCAGAGATCGAATGATAGAATTTTGCAAGACCAACAACTTCTTCACTGCAAATACCTTCTTTCACTGTGACTATACACATGGACCTCACCAGGTGGAACACACAGAAATCAAATTGACTACATGTGTGGAAAGAGACGATGGAAAAGCTCAATATCATCAATCATAAGGAGGCCAGGGGCCAACTGTGGAAAAGACCATCAATTGTTCATATGCAAGTTCAAGCTGAAACGGAAGAAAATCAGAGCAAGTCCACGAGAGCCAAAATATGACCTTGAGTATATCCCACCTGAATTTAGAGACCATCTGAAGAATTGATTCGACACACTGAACACTAGTGGCTGAAGACAAGATGAGTTGTGGAATGACATCAAGGGCATCATCCATGAAGAAAGCAAGAGGTCACTGAAAAGACAGGAAAGAAAGAAAAGACCAAGATGGATGTCAGAGGAGACTCTGAAACTTGCTCTAGAAAGTCGAGCAGCTAAAGCAAAAGGAAGAATTGATGAAGTAAAAGAACTGAACAGAAGATTTAAAAAGGCATTTCGAAAAGACAAAGTATTATAATGACATGTACAAAGAACTGGAGATGGAAAACTAAACGGAAAAACATGCTCTGCATTTCTCAAGCTGAAAGAGCTGAAGAAAAAATTCAAGTCTCGAGTTGCAATAGTGAAGGATTCTGTGGGGAAAATATTAAACAACTCAGGAAGCATCAAAAGAAGATGGAAGGAATACACAGTCATTATACCAAAAAGAATTAGTTGATATTCAACCATTTCAAGAGGTGACATATGATCAGGAACCGATGGTACCGAAGGAAGAAGTCCAAGCTGCTCTGAAGGCATTGGCGAAAAACAAGGCTCCAGGAATTGATGGAATATCAATGGAGATGTTTCAACAAACAGATGCAGTGCTGGAGGTGCTCACTTGTCTATGCCAAGAAAAATGGAAGACAGCTTCCTGGCCAACTGACTGGAAGAGATCCACATTTACGCCGCCTATTCCCAAGAAAGGTGATTCAAATGAATGTGGAAATTATATAACAATATCATTAATATCACATGCAAGCAAAATTTTGCTGAACATCATTCCAAAATGGCTGTAGCAGTATATCAACAGGGAACTGCCAGAAATTCAGGCCAGTTTCAGAAGAGGACGTGGAACCAGGGATATCATTGCTGATGTCTGATGGATCCTGGCTGAAAGCAGAGAATACCAGAAGGATGTTTACTTGTGTTTTATTGACTATACAAAGGCATTTGACTGTGTAGCTGATAACAAACTATGGATAACATTGTGAAGAATGGGAATTCCAGAACATTTAATTGTGCTCATGAGGAACCTTAACATAGATCAAGAGGCACTCGTTCGGACGGAACAAGGGGATACTGAGTGGTTTTAAGTCAAGAAAGCTGTGCGTCAGGGTTGTATTCTTTCATCATACCTATTCAATCGAAATGCTGAGCAAATAATATGAGAAGCTGGACTATATGAAGAAGAATGGGGCATCAGGATTGGAGGAAGACTCATTAACAACCTGCATTATGCAGATGACACAACCTTGCTTGCTGAAAGTGAAGAGGACTTGAAGCACTTACTAATGAAGATCAAAGGCCACAGCCTTCAGTACGGATTACACCTCAACATAAAGAAAACAAAAATCCTCACAACTGGACCAATAAGCAACATCGTGATAAACGGAGAAAAGATTGACGTTGTCAAGAATTTCATTTTACTTGGATCCAGAGTCAATGACCATGGATGCAGCAGTCAAGAATTCAAAAGACGCATTGCAGTGGGTAAATCTGCTGCAAAGGACTCTTCAAAGTGTTGAAGAGCAAAGATGTCACCCAGAAGACTAAGGTGTGCCTGACCCAAGACAAGGTATTTTCAATCATATCGTATGCATGTGAAAGCTGGACAGTGAATAAGGAAGACCAAAGAATTGACTCCTTTGAGTTGATGTTGGCGAAGAATATTGAATGTACCATGCACTGCCAAAAGAACAAACAAATCTGTCTTAGAAGAAGCGCGGCCAGAATGCTCCTTAGAAGCAAGGATGGCGAGACTGCATCTTACATACTTTGGACATGTTGTCAGGAGGATCAGTCCCTGGAGAAGGGCATCATGCTTGGCAGAGTCCAGGGTCAGCGGAAAAGAGTGAGACTCTCAAGGAGGTGGATTGACACAGTGGCTGCAACAATAAGCTCAAGCATAACAACGATTGTAAGGATGGCGCAGGACAGGGCAGTGTTTCGTTCTGTTGTGCACAGGGTCGCTATGAGTTGGAACCAACTTGACGGCACCTAACAACAACAACAACAATCATGTAATCACCCCCCATTTTGTGAACTGATGTGGTCATCTTCTATTTCACATAATGACAATTTTTGCTTAATGACCTGGTCTTTGGAAACTAATCACGTTGACAAGTGAGAAGTGGGTGTAATTATTTTACTGTTTTTTAAATGAATGTAACTTCAAGATATAGAGCATACAAAAACATCAAAATATTCAGCCTATGTACAAACCTACCAAAATTCAAGTAAAAATTACATAGATTTTACAAGTGAGACTAGTTAACATCTGACTTTAAGCTTCTGCAGCTTTCTCAAAGGGTTCCTCATGTGAACCATGAAACACAGGAAATTTTTTCAACTCTGCCAAGGATGGTGAATAATTAGCACTATTCTAGATTCACAGGAGATAATTCAATTCATTACATACAATGTAATGAATCCAGAGCTGCTTCTGAAACCTCCACTGTCGAGAATTAGGATGTCCTTAATAGATGTTCTTCTAGATCGTTTCTGTGTTTTGCATTTATGTTAGCATTTAAAAGAAAGGGTTTAATTATAGAATAAAGCCAAGATGTTAATTTAACAGCATTTTTTGAAGTGTTGCTCTTGCTTTTTAATGTATTTTTTCACTTTTCTGAAAATTTTTTATATGCCTTACTGTAAAGTTATCCCCATATAGAATGAATGGTCTCGGTCTCCATGAAATACAGGCAAAAGAGTTCTTATCAAAAACCACAAACTCTTGTTATAATAATAAGATTGCTTCTAAAAATGACAGGAATAGAGTATATGCTAGATTTTTCCACCCCCCCCCCCCCACTGAGGAATCATGTTATCCATTATTTCTACCTTTTTATAGTCAATCACTAATCAGGTTAAGTAACATTTTTCTTGATACTTAAATTTCTCTCAAATTATAAAATAAATGCCTTTGGAAGTTTCATTAATATTTTCACATGGTCCGTCTATTACTGATTAAAAGAAATAAAGCATTTATAAGAATAACCATTACTCTTTGCCTTAGTTTCCTAGTGCTATGGGAACAGAAATACTACAAGTGGGTTATTTTTTAAAACAGAAATGTATATTCTCATAGCTCTGGAGGATAAAAGTCCAATTCAGAGTCTCTGCTGTGTCAATTTCTTTCTTGTCAGAAGCCCCAGATGTTCCTTGGCTTGTAGATAACCTTCTCGTGGCATCTATTTTCCAGTGTGTGTGACTCTGTGTCTAACCTGCTCTTTTTATAACTCAGAAGTGATTAGATTAAAAACCCACCTACTCTGGTATGATTTAGTTGACATACTAAAGAAAACCCTCCTGCTGAATAAAATTACGTCAACAGATAAAGGGGTTAGGGTGCCAACTTGTCCTTCTCTACCCTAATTCCATCAGAAACATTAACATTCTGAAGAATCATCCACAAGTTCAGAATACCAAAGCCATGTTTGCTTCTTCCCTTTCACTTATAACTCCCAAACACAACATCTCACACCGTGAGTGGAGAATAAACTTACCAATCACGTTTTTAGCTCTCACAAATGCCCCCAATTACTATTCCCGTTGGAACCAACATGCTTCACGCACTTAACAATTCATATCTAGACAAGCCTAATGGTCGTCTGAATGTTCTTCCTGCCCAACTGTCTGACTCCGTGTTCAAAATCCTCCAAGAGAACACTCCATTTACTTTTTATTGTTAGCAGGCATGATGCTGATAGAAAAGACTTTAAACTCTGACCAAAAGATTGTTTCCAAATGTATCTACATTTTACTGACCGCTAAACAATTTTATTGCTTGTTGTTTCATCTTATACAATTTAGATTTGTTGTTTAAATACTTTTTTTTCCTCCAATTTGTTTGTTATACCCATGGACTACATTTCCTTTATACCCATCTGAATTTGATTTGATGGATAAGTGAATACATGAAATCACCACAGATTTATCTATGATATGGTTACCTTATTTTAAAATAAGAATAACAGTAGAGTTATTATAAAGGTTAAATGAGTTAATACATGTAGTAAATCGGAACAGCATATGGGAAAGGTTTAATAAGTGTTAGCTAAAATAACTAACTATATTAATAAAATATTATCTTACTTTCCATTCTATCAACTTTCTGTAAATTTGCTTTAGTTAGCTGTAATGTCCATTTCCTGTAAGCATGATTAAGAGTGCACATGAATTTAAGGTGTGAGTGGATAACTGGTTTTGGGATATCTGTCAATCAGAGCTAAAGATTTCAATTGCCCCATATAGTTATCTCTGAAGCCCTGGTGGCACAGTGATTAAGAGGTCAGCTGCTAATTTACCAGCCACTCCTTGGAAACCCTATGGGACAGTTCTACTCTGTCCTATATGGTTACTATGAATTGGAATTGAGTCAACAGCAACGGGCTTGGGCTTGGAATCCAAGACAGTAATTTGATTAGAGTCTTACTTTTTGTCAACTGAATTAACTGGAGATATAACTTATTTTGGAGCAGTAGCTAAGTGATCAGTGCTGGATTGCATAAAACAAATAAAAGGACTTTCAAGTTGTCTAACAGTATATGTGAAGAGATTTGGATGGGAATACTTCCTTTTGGCAAAATGTGCCAAGGTCCTGTGGGAAGATGGAAACTAAAGGGATGATGAATATTTCATAAGAAATTCCTTCTACTTCTGACCAGGATGGAACAAAGGTTTACTGACTGTAACAACCAGGACATGGACAAATATGAAATGATAATTTTCTAGACAATAGACATTAGGTAATGAAGGCTAGTGAACAAACCAGATGAGTCATGCCATTGTCCTAGCTTTTTGCTTTGAAAAAGCTTCCAGGGTATGGCACAGAGAGAGAGAGCCCAGGTAGAGCCCAGTGGACTCCATGAAAAGAGGAGACAGAGCTGAGAGTCCAAGCAGTGAAAATGTCTAGGTCAGAGTACCAGGAAGAGCTACCCTGTGTAGATCTGCAAAGGGCCTCCCTCTAGTGTTCAGCTGAGTACTGATCGGTGCATGCTTATGAATAAGCTACTTGAAAAATTGTAGGTAAGCATGCCTGGCACTCACACAGACTGGAAAACTTCATGATTCACTGGCATTGCGTAGAATATGCAGAAGAGTCTTTCCTCAGTAGTCGGAAACTATTAGACGTAGATTGAGCACTGATCCTGTCCTGTCCTCCATAGCAAATTTTAAAAGCAAGTCCCAAAAGGGCCAAACTACCTCCAAGAACTTAACTGTCCCAGAAAAAAATTTCCTGAATATTAGTGTTTTTGTTGTGTTTGCCAAATTTAATCCGACTCATAACTACCCCATATGACAGAGTAGACCTGCCCCATAGGGTTTTTTTTTTTTTTTTTTTGGCTGTAATCTTTATGGAAGCAGATTGCCAGGTCTTTCTCCCATGAAACCACTGGGTGGGTTCAAACCACCAACCTTTTGGTTAGCAGCCCTAACCATTGTACCACCAGGACTCCTTTGAATATTTATAGGAATATAAAAATATCCAGAACCTAATAAGGTAAAATTCACCATCTCTCACACTGATCAAAAGTTTCCAGGCATGTAAATAATCTGGAAAATAAAACTGAACCCAGAATGGACATAAGTGTTAAAACTAACAAAAAACTTAAAAAAAATTCCAATTGTATGACATGTACCAATGTTTAGGTAAAATTATAGAAGATATAGAAAAAAAAACAAATAAAACTTTTAGAAATGACAATTACAAGATAAGGGTGAAAAACATACTTGATGGATTAACAGCAGAGTAAATTTTTTTTTTTTTAAACATAGACAAAAAAAAATGTGAACTTGAATACACAGTAAGGAAGAAGACAAAAGTGTTTGCTGACACCACTTTCATTCAACAATGTACTGGAAGTGAGGTAAGTTTAAAATCCTCTTTATCATGCCTCTTTGAATTTGAGATCATTCCTTAGACTGAAACAAAGGCTCTACTTAGCTGCAAACACAATGTATTATTATGAAGACCGTAGCCATGGCAGGAGCTGAGGGTGTGAGCTTCACCACAGGTAGGGGAATGTTGAGCAATATGATGGAGAATTTGGAGTTTGGACTAAAGACTGCAGTGAAGATAGTGGCTCATAGTTCTGGGCTGGTGAGCTGCAAGACAGTGTAAGGAAATGGAGCAACCGAGAAATGGGATCATGATGGGGTTGTGTGGGAGATGGGGCAATGCAAGTGGAGAGTAAGGAAAAAGGATACATAAAACTTGCAAAGGGTCCAACAGTAATTCTAATGTAAAACTTCTGTTCTTTTGCCTGGGATAACTCTGACAAGCAGAAGTAGTGTACTTTACACTTTCTGAAATGGCATGTGAAGTTTAGCAGCATTGGAACTGTGCTTATATAATCCATCTAAAGATAGAGTATGCTTTTGAGTAAAAAGCTGGAGAAATTGTATTCTGTAAATGTCAGTCTATTTTCACCACTAGGCTAAGACATAATGTTGTGACTTATGTTGTTATATTTGTCATAACTCCTTTTAAATGTATTGACTTTTAACACAAAAAAACGAGATTCTAATATGATAAAGGGTGAACCTCACAGAGGAATGGCCACACTGATCATTTTATCCTGCTCAGTAGTGTGATGAATTATTGCCTTTAACTAAGAGATAGACCTGTTTTAAGTTTATGTTTTATTAAAGTTTATTATTGGTAATCTCTTAAAATGTAATAGATGTCAAGGGGCATGAATGGTGAAAAGTCAGGCAATTAAAGTTCTATGTAAAATAGGGAAGTGGGGTCAGAATTAAGGGAACCTTTTACAACACTGTTGCTGTTGTAATATGGCCACTGGTGACCTCTTGATGGTAGGTGTTCTAATGAGGCTGTCTTGTAAGCCATATTTGTGAGTCCAACAGAAGTACAGTGGGTCCTGTTATATGAAATTCATTCTCTTACTGACCTATTCCAAATACGTCACCTCCTTCTCCTAACAGTACTTCTTACTATAGGGGTTTCCTCATCCTAAAAAATGACTGTTCAAGGTGGGGTACTTTTAGGATGGCGCTAGTCTGGTTTTCTTATAAGGTGTCAACCTAGACCATGGGAAAATCATATAGTGAGTGGGAAGGCCACGCTACTTTCTCTATTTTCTCTGCAATTAAGGCCTACCAGCAAGCAGCCTCAGACATCTAGAATTCTTCAAGCCAAAAGAAGGCATCACTCAGTATTTATGTATATTCCACCGAAACTCCAGGCCCCAAAGAATTCTTCCATTATACTCTAGCCCAGTGGGTGCACAGGAATGGGCCTTTGGTGTTGATATTTCAGAGAGCACAAGCTCCTAGCCATTCTCTTCTGGCTGGCACTAGAAATCCTGTTCATTGGTTCTTTTTGGAGGACTTCTTCAGCATCTATTCTGGATCAGCATTGTGTTCCTGAAATATAGCACTAGCTACCAGATTTATAAAGCACTGTTCCCAAACATCCCCTACTCCAGTGAACTGTCTTCTCAGGATCTTCATATAAACACTAGTTAGGTTGTTGGGGATAAGAGTAACATACAGAATTATGACATTTTAGTAAACCTTAGAAGTAATCCCTGGCAATGCCTTGAGCCTCTCTTTAGAATTATGAGCTATTTATATACTATGTTCCTTACTTTTGGATCTTTAAGGAAATCATTAGAAAACAGAAAAATTCTCTTTTGGTAGCCTGGTACATTTCATTCTTATTTTGAATTTTCTCACTGTACCATTAATTTTTCATAGCCACATAAGAAAATGTTTAGAAATTGTTTTTCTCATTTAAAATGTTCATATTGTTTTATACATATATATACACACACACAAAAGTTTGACATAGCACTATGTTTCTAAGTGAGGTAAAATTATGAGAATTACAAAAGTAGCAAAATACAACTTGGCAGAATACAACCTGGTTTTAAATGGGGAAACACTAGGAAAGTACTAAGGACAATGACAGAAAATGATATGATTTTAACCTCTACGCAGGAATAATAACCAACCTTGAGATAATGAATATAATGTTGGATGCTGGAAACCACTTAAGTGTGTAATAGAATCTTACAGTAGATTGAAAACATGGCTACATACTTTATAGCTTCTCCATTAAGAGATAGTCTTTATATCCCCACCCTTTAAAGCTGGGCTTGCCTCGTGACTTATTTTGGCCAATAGAATGTGGTAGAAGTAAAGCTATTTGAGTTCTGGAATGTAGAGCTTAAGAGCTTTGCAGTTTTACACTTGCCTGCTTGAAGTGCTGCCCTGAGACCTCCATGTAAGGAAGTCATCCTAGCCTATAGAAGGATGAGAGGACATGTGGAGACAGTAGACAGCATTAGCTGTGACATCTGAAAGAAGTCTTCATGAATCTTCTAGCACAAGCTGACCCTCCAGCCAAATGCAGTCACCACATGAATGAGCCAGGCAAAACCAGCTCACAAAGTGCCCAACCAATTCATAGAAGCATGAGAAATAATAAATCATTGTTGTCCAAGTCAATGAACATTGGAGTGGTATGTTATGCAGCAATACCAGCTACCAGCTACATCATACAATAGATAACAGAAAGTAAAAAAAAAAAAAAATCCCAACTTACTCTAGTCACATAACATAATTTTACAAATATGTATTCCATTATGTGGTAGAAAAGAAATCACCCTATGCTTTAGGAGACTTGCATTCAAGTAACTGAGTACTCCCTGGTTTTTTGGTAAGTCACTTAACCTCGATAGGCAAAACTTCTCATCAATTCATAATTCTGGATGCAATCCATGCACTAGGCTCTTTCTGATCCTTTCTTCACAAAGAATGACTGAATCTCTCCCCCAAAGAGAGAGATAATCAAGATAACCAACAATAACATTTCTCTGGCCAGATATTCTTCAAGTATTCAAAACTTCACAACCCTGTTCATCACTGTTCTTGATGAGGGAATTGACTTGGGGGAAGAATGTACAACAAACATTTCCGTTCATTTAAATAAAGCATGCAAATGCATATCAGAAAAAGTTTTAGGTAGTTTTTCTGCATTAAGACACTGATTCAACACAACTGAAAATCAGGAAGAACCCACATGGATTTAAAATACATGTTATTTCAGGAGGAGGGTACTTTGGGTTCTTGAAAAAAAAAAAAACAACCCCTTTGCTGTTGAGTCGATTCTGACTCCTAATGACCCTAAAGGACAGAGTAGAAAAGCCCCATAGATTTTCCAAGTCTGTAAATCTTTACAGAAGCAGAATGCACTATCTTTCTCCAGTGGAGCAGCTGGTGGGTTTGAACTGCAGAACTTTTGGTTAGCAACCAACAGGTATGAACACTGCACCACCAGGGATCTTGTTCTTGTTAGGTATGGTCCAGTCAGTTCCAACTCATAGCAACCCTACGTACAGCAGAATGTTAACACTGTCCAGTCCTGCACCGTCCTCACAATCATTGCTATGCATGAGCCACTGTGTCAATCAATCTTGTTCAGGGTCTTCCTCTCTTTCACTGACCCTCTATTTACCGAGCACAATGTTCTTTTCCAGGGATTGGTCTCTCCTGATAACATGTTCAAAGTACATAAGATGAGGTCTCTCCATTCTTGCTGTTAAGGCATATTCATTCATTCTTCTGGAACTCCATGGTATATTCAATATTCTTCACCATCACCATAATTCAAAGACATTAATTCTTCTCTGGTCCTCCTTATTCATTGTCCAGCTTTCTCATGCATATGAGGAGATTGGAAATACCATGGCTTGGGTCAGTGATACCTTAGTCCTCAAAGTGACATCTTTGCTTTTTAACACTTTAAAGAGGTCTTTTGCAGCAGATTTGTCCAGTGCAATATGTTGTTTGACTTCTTGACTGCTGTTTCCATGGTTGTTGATGGTTGATCCAACTGAAATGAAATCCTCAATAACTTCAATATTTTGTGTGTTTATCATGATGTTGCTTATTTGTACAATTGTGAGGTTTTTAGCTTTCTTTACGTTAAGGTGTAATCCTCTTTGTTCTGTTTTCGGCAAGCAAAGTTTTTTCATCTGCATATCACAGGTTGTTAATGAATCTTCCTCCAATCCTGGTGGTTCTTCTTTGTATAGTCCAGCTTCTAGGATTATTTGCTCAGCATACACATTGAATTAGTATGGTGAAAAGATTACAACCCTGAAGCACACCTTTCCTGATTTTAACCACATAGTAACCCCTTGTTCTGTTCAAACAACTATCTCTTGGTCTATTTTCATATTCCTCATGAGCACAATTAAGTGTTCTGGAATTTCCATTCTTTGCAATGTTATCCATAACTTGTTATGATCCACACAGTCAAATGTCTTTGTACAGTCAATAAAACAGCAGTAAACATCTTTCTGATATTCTGTGCTTTCAGCCAAGATCCATGTGACATCAGCAATGATATCCCTCATTCCACGTCCTCTTCTGAATCTGGCTTAAATTTCTGGCGGTTCCCAGTCAATGTACTGCTGCAGCCTCTTTCAAGTTATCTTCAGCAAAATTTTTCTTGTATGTGATATTACTGACGTTGTTTGATAATTTCTGTATTCTCTTCTTAGGAACCCATAATTTATTGACCCTGCTGCTATAAAGTGAACAGAGACTCTTTAAAGTTTTGACTCTCAATTATGAGAAGATAGCTCTTCTAAATAACTGTTTGTAGCTTAGATATTTCATTTGATCATCCGTGATACTGTTTTTGTTGTCAGCTGCTATCTAGTTGTCCCCAACTCACAGCAATGCCAAGCACACCTGAACAAAACGCTACCTGGTCCTTGGTCATCACTATGATTGGTTGCAGTCTGAACCATTGTGATCCAAAGTTTTCGTTGGCTGATTTTTGGAGGTAGATCACCAGGCTTCTCTTCCCAGTCTATCTTAGTCTAGAAGCTCCACTGAAATCTGCAACATCATAGCAAAGCACAAACCTCCACTGGCAGATGAACCATGGCTATGAGTGAGGTGCATTAGCTGCAAATCAAAATTGAATCTCCCACATGTTGTTGTGGTTGTTAGGTGCTATAGAGTCTATTTCAACTCATTCCAACCCAATGTGACAGAGTAGAACTGCCCCATAGGGTTTTCTTGGCTATAATCTTTATGGGAACAGATTTCCAGGTCTTTCTATCGTGGAGCAGCTGCATGGGATTCAACTGCCAACATCTTGGTTAACAGGCAAGTGCTCAACCATTATACCAGCAGAACTGATCTCTCATGTGGAAAGCTGGAATTCTACCACTGAACCATTAATGCCCTGCATTCCATGGCACTACACTACGTCTGTCAAATATGAGTACCTACCAACTTCCAAGTACTCTGCCTATCTATGAAGCTGTCTAGTGAGGAGGCAGATATAAAGATCAAATAAATTACAGTATTGCACAAGTGTTATACTAGGTGGACAGAGTACTATATATGCCCAGACAAGGGATTAAGAAGCTTTGGAATATTAAGGAGAACCTTTCAGAAAATGTGATACTAAGATTTGTCTTAAGAGATGATTATGACCTTGGTAAGTGAGGAAAGGGGATACATAGCATCCAGCCTAGCAGTCCACGCTTATGGGGGAAATTAATCAGGTTAAGTGTATTTGACATAAAATCAAGTCAGATGCGTGGATTCTATTATAGTTTTCACTGTCTGACTAAATATATATTCACATAGGATAGATTTCTGGTCTTAAATCCTATTAAAATTCCTTGACCTAAGACGTAATAAATTCTATGGAGTTTATATAACATCAAAACCTATTAAAATGCTAAACTGAACATTTAATATACAATATAGCATTTTATGTATTTTAATACTTTCCTTTCAAAGAGACAAAATATATCTTTGTATCATGGATGAGGACTATTCCTTACAGGTAGACAGGCATTCTCTAGGTATAAACCATGAAAATAGATTCTTAAGTAATATATTTTTATTACATGGGACTAAAAATAGTAAGATTAATTCTAATTTTGCTAACTACCTTAATTTCACATATTTGTCTATGTGTTTTAGTTCAGATGAAAGAAAGAAAGAAAGAAACAGAAAAAAAATTTTTTTTTAATGATATAAGTTTATATCCACAGAAATAGTTTTGTTATAGGAACTCTGAATGTGTTTATGAAGTATTTTTTGGCCATGTCATATTCGTTTATACTTTAAATGCACTCAACTTGACTAAAAAAGATTTATATTAGATTTTAAGTAAAATTTTCCATTATCAAATACTGTAAAAATTCCTAAACCTTCTTCATTAAGAGTCACTAAGATCAGTGAGCTGGAACTCACACAGTAATACTGGTGCATGTATTCAGATTCTCAACCTTATATTGTCATGCCCCATTAACAACTTCGGAGAGCTCAATGAATTTTCTAAAATTAAGTTTTAAGAACACTTTTTAAAACTAGTCAACGTGTCCCTCAAACAGATCATTTAAATTATCCACACAAGTCAAAAATTGATCTTCTATATTAAAGACAGTAAATACTTAAGAAACTTTTGCTGTACTTTGAACTGAAACTATTTTTAAGTCCAAAAAAGTTATTTTTCTCTTCTCCCAATTATAGGGCTTATAAACTGGATTCTGACTCCTTTTTTGCTCACTTGCACTTCTTTTGTTCCTTTTTCTATATTTCATCCCTCTGTCTCTTAACACACACACACACAAACCAAAGAAAAAAACAAACTAGTTGCCGTTGAGTCAATTCAGACTTACAGCGACCCTATAGGATAGAGCAGAACTGCCTCACAGGGTTTCCAAGGAGTGCCTGCTGGATTCGAACTGCAGACCTTTCGATTAGCAGCCGAACTCTTAACCACTACAACACCAGGGTTTACACACACACACACACACACCCCACATACATACACACAATCCAGTTCATGTTTTTCATTAACTTTGTTTTAACCTTCTTGTATCTTCTATAAAACTTATAATTTTTTTTTAAATACATTCATTTGCTAAAGCACATATGTACAGGATCGTATAATAAAACTCAAATTTGGCTTGGGGACCAAAATTTTAACTTTCATACCGGAAAGCCTTCTGTGTTAAATGTCAGCATCATCTATATCATACATTTTATAGAGAAGTTTAACATTGTTACCATTGAAAATGTTCTAAAATAAAGAGAAGCTGAAATTTTCTATGAAGCTGAGATTTGAAGCCAGATTAATCCTAAACTAACTCTCTTTTTCTCTCTCTCTCCAAATATATATATGTGTGTGTGTGTATACAGATAGCTGTACATTACACACATGTATACATATATATGGTATATATATTTAAAAAAATCACTGACAACATTGTACTTCAGGATAGATCTTGAAACGTCTTTTTGACAATGAATGCAACACCATTCCTCTTCAAGTTGTCATTCCCAGCATAGTAGACTATATGATTGTCTGATTCAAAATGGCCAATACCAGTCCATTTCAGCTCACTAATGCCTAGGATATCAACGTTTATGCGTTTCATTTCATTTTTGATGATTTCCAATTTTCCTAGATAAATACTTCGTACATTCCAGGTTCTGATTATTAATGGATGTTTGCAGCTGTTTCTTCTCATTTTGAGTCGTGCCACATCAGCAAGTGAAGGTCCCGAAAGCTTTACTCCATCCACATCATTAAGGTCGACTCTACTTTGAGGAGGCAGCTCTTCCCCAGGCGTCTTTTCAGTGCCTTCCAACTTGGGGGGCTCATCTTCCAGCACTATATCAGACTGGGGCCAAAGATGAAGATACAGACAATTTTTATCAGCTGTTACAGTCTGAAATTGATTGAACATGCAATCAAGATGCATTGATAAATACTGGCGATTGGAATGTGAAAGTTGGAAACAAAGAAGAAGGATCAGTAGTTGGAAAATAAGCCCTTGGTGATAGAAAAAATGTCGGAGATCAAATGATAGAATTTTGCAAGACCAATGACTTCTTCATTGCAAATACCTTCTTTCACCAACATAAACAGCGACTATACACATGGACCTTGCCAGGTGGAACACACAGAAATCAAATTGACTACATCTGTGGAAAAAGACAATAGAAAAGCTCAATGTCATCAGTCATAAGGAGACCAGGGGCCGACTGTGGAAAAGACCATCAATTGCTCATAACGCAAGTTCAAGCTGAAACTGAAGAAAATCAGAGCAAGTCCAGAAGAGCCAAAATATGACCTTGAGTATATCCCACCTGAATTTAGAGACCATCTCAAGAATAGATTTGACGCATTGAACACTAGTGACCAAAGACCAGACGAGTTGTGGAATGACATCAAGGACATCATCCACGAAGAAAGCGATAGGTCACTGAAAAGACAGGAAAGAAAGAAAAGACCAAGATGGATGTCAGAGGAGACTCTGAAACTTGCTCTTGAGCGTCAAGCAGCTAAAGCAAAAGGAAGAATTGATGAAGTAAAAGAACAGAAGATTTCAAAGGGTCTCTCGAGAAGACAAAGTAAAGTATTATAATGACATGTGCAAAGAGCTGGAGATGGAAAACAAAAAGGGAAGAACACATGTGGCGTTTCTCAAATTGAAAGAACTGAAGAAAAAATTCAACCCTCGAGTTGCAATAGTGAAGGATTCCATGGGGGAAATATTAAACAACTCAGGGAGCATCAAAAGAAGATGGAAGGAATACACAGAGTCATTATACCCAAAAAAATTAGTCGACGTTCAACCATTTCAAGAGGCGGCATATGATCAGGAACCGATGGTACTGAAGGAAGAATTCCAGGCTGCTCTGAAGGCATTGGTGAAAAATAAGGCTCCAGAAATTGATGGAATATCAATTGAGATGTTTCAACAAACAGATGCAGCGCCGGAAGTGCTCATTCGTCTATACCAAGAAATATGGAAGACAGCTTCCTGGCCAACTGACTGGAACAGATCCATGTTTATACCTATTTCCAAGAAAGGTGATCCAACCGAATGTGGAAATTATAGAACAATATCATTAATATCACTCACAAGCAAAATTTTGCTGAAGATCATTCAAAAACGGCTGCAGCAGTATATTGACAGGGAACTGCCAGAAATTCAGGCTGGTTTCAGAAGAGGACGTAGAACCAGGGATATCACTGCTGATGTCAGATAGATCCTGGCTGAAAGCAGAGAATACCAAAAGGATGTTTAACTGTGTTTTATCGGCTATGCAAAGGCATTTGACTGTGTGGATCATAACAAACTATGGATAACATTGCGAAGAATGGGAATTCCAGAACACTTAATTGTGCTCATGAGGAACCTTTACATAGGTCAAAAGGCACTCGTTCAGACTGAACAAGGGGATACTGATTGGTTTAAAGTCAGGGAAAGTGCGCATCAAGGTGTATTCTTTCAGCATACCTATTCAATCTGTATGCTGAACAAAAAATATGAGAAGCTGGACTATATGAAGAAGAACGGGGCATCAGGATTGGAGGAAGACTCATTAACAACCTGCATTATGCAGATGACACAACCTTGCTTGCTGAAAGTGAAGAGGACTTGAAGCACTTACTAATGAAGATCAAAGGTCACAGCCTTCACTATGGATTACACCTCAACATAAAGAAAACAAAAATCCTCCCAACTGGACCAATGAGCAACATCATGATAAACAGAGAAAAGATTGAAGTTGTCAAGGATTTCATTTTACTTGGATCCACAATCAACAGCCATGGAAGCAGCAGTCAAGAAATCAAAAGACACATTGCAGTGGGTAAATCTGCTGCAAAGGACCTCTTCAAAGTGTTGAAGAGCAAAGATGTCACCCTGAAGGCTAAGGTGCGCCTGACCCAAGCCATGTTATTTTCAGCCGCATCATATGCATGTGAAAACTGGACAATGAATAAGGACTGAAGAATTGACGTCTTTGAATTGTGCTGTTGGCGACGAGTATTGAATATACCATCGACTGCCAAAAGAATGAACAAATCTGTCCTGGAGGAAGTGCAGCCAGAATGCTCCTTAGAAGCAAGGATGGCAAGACTGCATCTTACATACTTTAGACATGTTGTCAGGAGGGATCAGTCCCTGGAGAGGGACATCATGGTTGCCAGAGTACAGGGTCAGTGGAAAAGAGGAAGACCCTCAACGAGGTGGATTGACACAGTGGCTGCAACAATGAGCTCAAGCATAACAACCATTGTAAGGATGGCGCAGGACAGGGCAGTGTTTTGTTCTGTTGTGCATAGGGTCACTATGAGTCGGAACCGACTTGACTGCACCTAACAACGACATGGTATATATGTGTGTATATATATGTATGTATGTATGTGTATGTGTATAGGCATGTATTGTTGCTGTTAGTTGCCTTCACATTGATTCTTACTCATGGCAACCCCATCTTTGCAGAATAGAATAGTAGTATTACTCCATGGAATTTGTGTGTGTGTGTGTGTGTGTGTGTGTGTTTGTGTGCTTTAAGTGAAAGTTTACAGTTCAAGTTAGTTTCTCGTACTCTTTATCTGAAGAGTTGGCTTTGGGAATAGATTTAGTTTTGGGGTAACAAAGAGTCCAGGGGCCATGTATTCTGGGATCCCTCCAGTCTTCAGTCAGACCATTAAGTCTGGTGTTTTTATTAGGACTTGAGTTCTGCAGCACACTTTTCTCCTGCTCCATTCGGGACTCTCTGTTTTGTTCCCTGTCAGGGCACTTATTGGTGGTAGCCGGGTACCATCTAGTTCCTCTGGTCTCAGGCTGATGGAGTCTCCAGTTTATGTGGCCCTTTCTGTCTCTTGGGCTAATATTTCCCTTGTGTCTTTGGTGCTCTTCATTCTCCTTTGCTCCAGGTGGGTTGGGACCAATTGATGCATCTTAGATGGCCACTTGCAAACTTTTAAGACCCCAGACGCCACTCACCAAAGTGGGATACTGAACCTTTTCTTAATAAGCTTTGTTATGCCAATTGACCTGGATGTCCCCTGAAACCATGGTCCCCAGACCAGGGGCTGGGGCCCCTGCTACTGTGTCCCTTGAAGAGTTTGGTTGTATTCAGAAAACTTCTTAGCTTTTGGTTTACTGCAGTTGTGCCGACTTCCATGTTTTGAGTGCCGTCCTTCCCTTCACCTAACGTAATTCTTGTTTACTATCTAGTTAGTGAATTCCACTCCCCCTCCCTTCCCACCTTCGCAACCATCAAAGAATGTTTCTTCTGTGTTTAAACCGTTTCCTGAGTTCTTATAATAATGGTCGCATACAGTATTTGTCCTTTTGCATCTGACTAATTTCATTCAGCATAAGGCCTTCCAGATTCCTCCATGTTATGTTTCACGGATTCATCATTGTTCTTTATCGTTGCTTAGAATTCCGTTGTGTGAATACACCATAATTTGTTAATCCATTAGTCCATTGATGGGCACCTAGATTGCTTCCATCTTTTTCCTATTGTGAATAGTGCTGCAATGAACACGAGTGTGCATATATCTATTCTTGTGACCGCTCTTGTTTCTCTAGGAGTGGATTTTCTCAAGGAGTGGGATAGCTGGATCATACGGTACTTCTATTTCTAGCTTTTTAAGGAAGTGCCAAATCAATTTCCAAAGTAGTTTTACTATTTCACATTCTGACCAGCAGTGCGTAAGGGTTCCAGTCTCTTCACAGCCTCTCCAACATTTATTATTTTGTGTTTTTTGGATTAATGCTAGCCTTGTTATGGTAAGATGGTATCTCATTGTAGTTTTGATTAGCATTTCTCTAGTGGCTAATGATCATGAGCATTTCCTCATGTATCTATTAGCTGCCTGACTGTCTTCTTTGGTGAAGTGCCTATTCATATCCTTTGCCCATTTTTTTAACTGGGTTATTTGTCATTTTGTTGTTGAGGTTTTGCAGTAGATTTTAGAGATTAGGCCCTGATCGGATTTGTCGTAGCAAAATTTTTTTTCCTAGTGTGGGTAGGTTGAGTTTTTACTCTTTTGGTGAAGTCTTTGGATGAGCACAAGTGTTTGATTTTTAGGAGCTCCCACTTGTCTAATTTCTCTCTGGTGTTTGTGCATTGTTAGTTGTGGCTTGTGTTCTGTTTATGTCATGTATTAGGGCTGTCAGGGTTGTCCCTATTTTTCCTTCCATGATCTTGATTGTTTTAGATTTTATATTTAGGCCATCATTTCATTTCCAGTTAGTTTTTGTGCTGATAGACGATATACAGTTATTCCAGCACTGTTTGTTAAAGACACTACCTTTTCCCCCATTTAACAGACCTTGGGCCTTTGTCAACTCTCAGCTGCCCATAGGTGGATGAATTTACATTTGGATTCTCAATTCTGTTCCATTGGCCTATTTATCTGTTGTTATACCAGTACCAGGCTGTTTTGAGTACAATGGCAGTATTATAGGTTCTCAAATCAGGTAGTGCGAGGCCTCCCACTTTGTCCTTCTTCTTCATTTATGCTTTACTTATTCAGGTCTCTTCCCATTCCGCATGAAGTTGGTGATTTATTTCTCCAACTCATTAAAAAATGCTGTTGGGATTTGGATTGGGATTGCATTGTATCTGTAGATAGCTTTGGGTAGCATTGACATTTTCACAATGTTGAGTCTTCCTATTCATGAGCAAGGTATGTTTTTCCACTTATGTAGGTCTCTTGATTTCTTGCGGTAGTGTCTTGTAAAAAAAAAAAAAAAAAACAAACCCAGTGCCGTTGAATCCATTCCGACTCGTAGCTACCCTATAGAACAGAGTAGAATTGCCCCATAGAGTTTCCAAGGAAAGACCTATATGTAAAAGACTACAGTGCCTTGTAGTTATCTTCATATAGGCCACTTACGTCTCTGGTAAGATTTATTCCTAAGTATTTTATCTCCTTGGGCACTATTGTAAATGGTATTGATTTGGTGATTTCCTCTTCGAAGTTCTCTTTATTTGTGTGGAAGAATCCAACTGATTTTTATATGTTTATCTTGTATCCTGGTACTTTGCTCAACTCTATTAGTTCCAGTAGTTTTCTTGTGTATTCTTTGGGATTTTCCGTGCATAAATTCTTATCATCTCCAAATAGAGATATTTTTACTTCTTCCTTACCAATTTATCTAGCCTAATCACTCTGGCTAGGACATCCAGTACAATATGGAATAAGAGTGGTGATAAAAGGCATCCTTGTCTGATTCCTGTTCTCAAGGGGAGTGCTTTCAGACTCTCTCCATTTAGGATAATGTTGGCTGCTGGCTTTGTATAAATGTCCTTTATTATGCTGAGGAATTTTCCTTCTATTCCTATTTTGCTGAGAGGTTTTTATCGTGAATGGGTGTTGGACCTTGTCAAATTGCATCAATCGATAAGAATATAAGGTTCTTGTCTTTTACTTATGTGATGGATTACATTGATTGTTTTTCTAATGTTAAACCATCCCTGCATACCTAGTATGAATCCCACTTGGTCTTGGTGCATTATTTTTTTGATATGTTGTTGTATTCTATTGGCTAGAATTTTGTTGAGAACTTTGCATCTGAGTTCATGAGGGATATTGGTCTATAATTTTCTTTTTTGTGGTGTCTTTTCCTGGTTTTGGCACCAGGGTTCTGCTGACTTCATAGAACGAGTTTGGGAGTATTGCATCTTTTTCTATGCTCTGAAATACCTTTAGCAGTAGTGGTGTTAACTCTTCTCTGAAAGTCTGGTAGAATTCTCCAGTGAAACTGTCAGGGCCAGAGTTTTTTTTTTGGCGGGGGGGGGGCAGTTTTTAAATTACCTTTTCAATTTTTTTTTTTTTTTGGTTATAGGTTTATTTAGTTGTTCAGCCTCTATTTGTGTTAGTTTAGGTAGATAGCATGTTGAAATGGACCCACACAGGTCTATGCAGTGGTGAAAGGCATTCCAGTTCTGTGTCCCCCTTATACCTGTGATAGGCAAAGTAGCTGTGCCTGCCCTGAGTTTCTGGTTTGGGGGAGCTAGGGGATTTTTTTTTTTTTTTTTTCTGTTTATTTGTTCCTTCTCCAAAGCCAGGTGAATGGCTCAGGTATGCAAAGGGTCCTACTTCTGGCCTGAAGCCAGCCCAGACCTGATGCAGAGCAGGGAGGGAGCAGATAAATGGGAGAGAGGTTCTTTCCAAAGTGGGTGTTTTTTGGTCCTTGTGGTAGGTTAGATGCATGTACCTATCTTTTGCCGATTGAGGGCCACTTCTTACTGGTTCAGGAGGGTTGAGCAGAGTCTCAGTTGCTCAGTCTCTCCCAATGTGTAAAATGTGTCCCAGGCACCATGGTTTGCCTCACCACTCATACCACCTGATCCAGCCTGCAGGGTACCAGCCCCTGCCAGGTCAGTTCTGGCAATTCCTTGCTGCGTCTAAACTGTCTCTTCCCTCCCCCTGCTGCTTGGTCCGATTCTTCAACTTTGCCTTTGATATTCAGGACTCCTACATTTCCATATATGATCAATTCACTTGTTTTTCTGGGTCTTTGTTGTAAAAGAAACCACACTAAGCATCTGACTGCTCTGTCATGGCAGATGCTGTAGTATATAAAGTGAGGTGGTTATAACCTATTTAGAATAATATTAGGGATCTCCTAAAATCTATCTTTCATCCTTGGTATTTTTGCTCTAACCAGGCCTCTCATTTCTTTTATCTCTTCCTTTTCTTTCTGGGAATTAATATTTCTTCTGCCATCATAGGCCAAAGTCCAAAGTCTAAGTTTACTATGAAAATTCCCTTTAAGAAGATTGTAAATTATGATTCACATTTTACTACATTGATCTACAGACAACTCTTTCACCAATGCCCCAAAGGGCTCAGTTGGTGGTAAGAGACAGAAAGTCAAAATAAGAAGAAATCGTGCTTTCCTTAAAATGGAAATAATGTGTTTATTTAAAAACAAATATTTCCTTTACCTGAAGCTTCTTGAGAGCTCATTTGTTTTCCATGTCTTATTCAGTTTGCAGATATGTTGGCTATAAAACATCTCTCTCATATGCTGGCAAACCAATTTTTTCAAGTTGTCAATAAATGCTGAGACCAGATATTTCCCAATTCTAGGAGCTTTTAACTGTGATCAGGTGATGTGAAAGGAAAGCAACAATTTTCATCCCTCAAACATATTTTATTGACTTTTTGGGGCTGACCCTGAGGTTGCTAAACTCCAGATCAGAAAAAGGTGCTTCCCAGGTCTCCTATAGTTAGTTTCTTTCAGAGAATAGTTTTTTGTTTTAAGATATAAGCATTTTCTATTATAATATCGTCAGGTGGCTCATTCTGATATTTATTTATAAATATAAAAGTAGAAAAATTTGGGTAGAGAAAGGAGAAAGAAAGGCAAAAATTTCCTTTACCAGTGCTAGATTATAGAAATAATTTCTCTAAGCAAAAAGTAACTACAATATTATTCCTTGAGTCTAAGCATTTAATATTTTCCATATAATAAATATATATTAAATATATATATATTAAATAAATACACATTAAATTGTATATATATATGAAATCAGAGAGTTATACACTTAACTAACATGGCCTGAAACCTCAAATACCAATTTTAACCAAAGAAAAATGTAATGAAATTACTGTCACTTGCAAGCAAACTATCTTAATGAAAATAGCCATTATTATTATGAACAGAATAAATACAAAATGAACCAGATCTAAGTTTTTATTAATGGAAACTCTACTGTCTCAAACAAAAAGCACTCAGCAAAACATCACTGGCTAAGACACATGCTCTTAGCACAACTCTGCAAAACATAAAAAATAATTGCATCTGCTTCCTATTTATTATGCTTAAATTAGAAATATAACTACACATTGCACTCATTGCAGCTGAAGCTTAAATAATAGGAGGAACATAGCAAGGGACTTACTTTTCATAGACAATAATAATTACACATCTCTTGTTGATACAGGAACCACTAATTACCCATCAAAATTGCAGATCAATGTGCACTGCCTGGATTATTTTGATGTCTGCTCTTCTCATGCTCCTGTCAGAAAGAAAGCAGAAAATAGCAACAAAATTCAAAGCAAACAATTCATCAGCTGCCATTCAATACTTCCCTATAGCTCCAGGGAAAGGAAATTATGATAAAGCGTGGCAATATTTTTTGAAGAAAAATAGAAAAGAAGAGGAGAAAGAGAGGCAGGGGATAGGAGGAAGAGAGACAGGAAGAATAAAAAAAGAAAGACAGGTATCTAGGAAGAAAAAATAAAAAGAAGGAAAAAGCGTATTATAACAATCCTGTATCTTTGGTATTTGCAAAATGTATTCTTTATTACTATTTTAAAAATGTTCTCTCATCATTAGAGGCTGTTAGTTTATTTTTCTCCTTGATCCACTTTGATCAGCCATTGACCATCAAGGGAAGGCTAAATTTTAATAGTTTCCAATCTATGTAACTAGATTCCTGACTACAGAAGGGTACAATTTCAAACCAGAGTTTTTAACTTGTGTTAAGTACTACCAAAGACTTTACCAAAGTAAAGGAAGCCTAAAGGGATTTATTATTTAAAAGAGAAGTCATTTAACAATGGCAGAAAATCAGCCAGCTGCCCCAAAATCTCATAGTGAAGAAAAGTAAGAGAAATAGAAATAAGAAATCTTTCAAGGGTATACTTAACTGAGCCATTATTGTAATTTAAAAAAATAAAAAATAAAGGTGGTCTTCAATCTCCTTATCTTCTTATTCCCCCTTCGCCCTCCCGTCTTTAATATGGCATGACCATTGGCTCACCATACCTCCCTCTCTGATTTTACACACTTAACATTTTAGTATAAATTTACGAAGAATGTGCTAACAGATATGTTTCCATTTAATTTTTTTTTAACTACATATCGAAAGTGATTTCAGAGCTCAAAGTTGCAAAAACGTAAGCTATGAAAAGGGATGGATTTTAGGTAGCCATATGCCTTTCTTGTGATTCCTGAATTCCTATCAGAAAGGCAACCATTTTCTAACGGAGGGCCACCCACTCAACAGCTATGTTCATGGGATTATTCTCCACATGGATATGTGGAGATATCTGGATATGTTCCTAAAAGCAGCAAGAAAAATCATTACTGATGCAACATCTACAAGGGTTGGAGGTACAAGCTCACTAATGTTGCATGGATATGGGCAGAAGCATCCCCAAATAATATGAGACAGGTGTTTACCCATGTTTCACCTGGCCATTCCACTGTTATGACACCAAAACCCTACAAAACAGGGCTGTGCTGAGGAAAGGAGCTGGGATAGCAAAGAGGAAGTCAATCTACTCTCCTTAATTAACTTACAGGCCAATAACAAGAAAGGCCTCTACAGGCAACATCAAGGAGGTACCTCACTAGGTAAGGAGGGCACAGGCATCTCCTTGTCCCATGCCACAACTGGACAAAATTACAGCTTTGCTATTAAAATAAATAATTTAACATGTATCATCTTTTAACTTCTGTATCACAAAAACCTATATGGGGAAAAAAAAAAAAACAACTTGTAAGGAACAGTGTTTTCTCCATCTACTTCAGGGATGACCATGACAAAAATTCAGAAATCAATATAATATGTACATTGTTCTGTTTTTATCAGCAAATTCACATAATACCTTAATAACGTTGCTCTTCATTGACAAAACCCATTTATAAAAGAGCTAGTAAAGTCTAGAATGCTTTCCAGAGTAGATAAACTAAATTATTTCCATGATATTTTCTCCCTACTTGTGTACTGCAGAAATCATATGCAGCTGCACAAGATTTGAAATCGACGAGGTGCTTAGAGACAAAATATCTGTGGAATATCATGGATTATCCTCCACGTTACCCAAACATTTTAATCCCTATTACACACAGTGAAAACCTCTGGGAAAATAAGTGACCCAGAAAGCTTTTTTTTCTCTTTCATTGTGTACCAACAACCAAAGTCTATCATTAATATTTTAAACTACATAAATAAAGGGAATTCGACAAGTTAAAAAGTGCAGTGATCTCCAGAATCAAGCTCATAATAAGCAGATAATATAAAATGCACCGGAAACCCTGGTGGTTAAGTGCTACAGCTGCTAACCAAAAGGTCAGCAGTTCGAATCCACCAGGTGCTCCTTGGAAGCTCTACAGGGGAGTTCTACTGTGTCCTACAGGGTTACTATAGAGTCGCTATGAGTTGGAATCGACTCAACGGTAGTGGGTTTTTGGTTTTGGTATATAACGCACCATATAATGTCTTATACAGTCGCTGTGAGTTGGAAAGGACTCGAGGGCCACAGGTTTGGCTTTTGTTTTTTGTGTAATGCACTGCGTAAAATTCCCCGGGCCCAGAGGTTGCAAGATAAGTAAGTAAATAAGCAGAACTGTAACTTTCTTTTTAAGGAATAATTTTACGGCAATCATGTTGGCAAGATTATAGCTAGCATTGGCTTAGTCAGTAAGAATAATCTTTTTTTCTTAAGCATTTACACTGTTTATGTATTTTCTGATTCTAAAGAAAAGTTCTCCATTCAAGAAATTACAGGATGTATCATTTTAGAATTGTCCCAAAGAAAAATGGTTATTTTCCCCCAAGTGTTGAAGTCTAATTCAATTATAATTTAATGAAACTAAATTGCTGACGACAATTAAATTTGAATGCATCTTATTCTACTGCAACTCTTTGCCAGTTTTCATTATATTTGAATGTAATTCACTCTAAGAATGTATGAAAATTGAACTTTAAATAAAAAAAGATGCACTCTCAAACTCTCTGGATATTATTACTTACTCCTTAATAGAAACTTCCTTCATGTACATCCAGCTTCGTGACTTTGTTAATGGGAGATTTTTTTATTAGTATATATTTAAATACAGAAGAAACCATCTTCTAACAGTTTAAAGACAAACCTCATTAGACATTAAAGCTATTCACCATGACTTTTTTGTCATAACATTATTTTTTGTGATTTTTGATTATTTAAACATAAAACCTCTGCTGCACTTTTGAAATAGTGCTATTGGGGTTGTAAATAATGGTCAAAGACAGAACATACTGAATGTAATAGAATCCAATTTCATATTTTTGTCCCAGACAATTGTAGCAAGACCACAGTTAGATTAAGGCAATTCCTTTTTCTACTCTGATGCACACAACCTTTTAAAATGCCTGCAACACAGATATAGGGTTCAATATGAATTGCAAATGACCTTTTAAAACTTTAAACTTATACGCCTTAAGTCATTGCAAACTTTCACGATAGGAAAACTTTTTGCTTTTCAGTGTTTTTATACATGAACATTACTTTGCATGTCTAATACAATATTCACATATGTACAAGTTCACGCCTATGCTCCATTTTAAAGATATAAACATCATGTTCATGCAAACAAACTACAAAATATTCTTCAGAGTGCCTTCAGTGCCAAACAGAATACTCCAGCTTTTCTATCACCCCTATAAGCTCTTTTCAGAACATCACACCCAGGTACCAACAGCAACCGAATGTCATAGATAGAGACAAGTTAACATATGGCAGGTTAGAAGTAACAGGCAAGCTCATATGCCTCAATTTGAATTCCAGAAAAAATGTTTGCAGAAAACAAAACCAAATCCATTACCCTCAAGTCGATTGCGACTCATATTGATCCTATAGGACAGAGTAGAGCTGCCCCACAGGATTTCCAAGGAGCACCTGGTGGATTCAAACTGTGGTCTTCTTGGTTAGCAGCCGTAACTCTTAAACATGACACCACCAGGGTTCCCAATCAAAACAGGGGAATATAAAATTTGAGCAGCTAAAAGGAAGACTTTCTCTTCTCTCGAGAATCAAGAATAAAAGGCATTTAAAAAATAATAGGTTTTTGTAGCATATTTCCAGGAGCCCTAACGGCACAGTGGTTAAGCACTAGGCTATTAATCAAAAGGTAGGCAGTTTGAACCCACCAGCTACTCCTAGGGAGAAAAGGCCTGGCAATCTGCTCCCATAAACATTACAGCCATGGAGACCCTATGGAGGTAGTTCTATTCTGCCCTATAGGGTCCTATGAGTCAGAATCGACTGGATGGCAATGGGATAGCATACTTTCACCCATTATGACTAATTATTAGTGTTCAGATTAAATAAGCCACTCACACCATCAAATAATATATATATGCATATACACACACACATATATATTTGTTTGTTTATTTATATATGGAGCCCTGGTGGTGCAGGATTAAGAGTTTGGCTGCTAACCAAAAAGTCAGCAGTTCAAACTCACCAGCTGCTCCTTGTAAACACTGTGGTAGCTCTACTCTCTCCTCCGGGGTCACTATGAGTTAGAATCAACTCAACAACAATGGGTTTGGTGGTTTATGTATATATATAATCGAAATACGAGTACCGAAAACATAATATGTTTTCAGTACTGTACTTGTGTGATGCTAAACATCAAAGAGGAAATGCACAAGACTTAATAAATCAGATATTTTGACTGGTCATCTTATTTTAATTATATTTCCAAGTTATGGAGAATGTTATTTTAAAATACGAGGGTTCTGATAATTTGAATAGGTTGTAGTAAAGGAGCTGGCAGACTACGTAAATGCAGTTGCTGGAAATAGGAGAATTTCTTGATAATAATAATAGAAAACACTGTGTTCACCACTAATATAAGCATTTTATATATATTATTCATTTAATTTTTACAAAAATACTCTGAGAGAAGTATCATTATTATAATTTGCCTTTCACAGATGAGGGAACTGACATAAATAAAAATTATATAATTGTCTTCATGGTTAATAAGTGGCAGAGTGAGGATTTGAATCCAAGCAGCATAATGTTAGAGCCCATGGTTTTCACCTCCATACCTCGTTCATCCAGAAAGACGTCACAGAAATGGGATTCAGAACCATACAGGGGATTAAAAAATATGTATATATACAGGCAGCACTTTAGCCTTGGAAGGAAGAGGAAAGCCAACTTCTCTTCAGTAAAGAGATTTAAAAAAAAAAAAGTCCTTGTGGTAAGAGTAGTGGTAAAGTTATATCTTGAAGTCTGGGTCTTTTTGAAAGAATAATGGGAGATAGTAGTTGAAGAACTTAGACATCAAAGTATACAATTTGCCATCAATGAGTATAAAACACAACCAAATACTATAGTGGACAATAAGGAAGAAAGAGAAAGTTGAAACGCAAGGGCTATAGTCATCGAGAGAGGTAGAGGGGTATTACAGAAGTTTGGGGAAATTTTGCAAACGTGGAAAAGACTGTGATGTTTGTTCACTAAAATTTAGATTCTGACTCCATTATGTAACGTGGGACTTCAGAACAGTGAACTCTTTGAATGACAAAGAAGGTGATATTGACGCATCCAAAGATGGAATTGGTGAACATTGCTTTCTCTTTTGGAAAGTCACAGGCAATGCAAAGCAAAGTCTTGGAACAGGCTCCTAGGGAAAGTGTTATCTTGGGATAATGTGCAGCTTCAGGTAAGGAAATGTGATAGATGATGGGGAGAATATTTCTGGAAAAGTGTTGCTCTCTTGGGGTAGTTGTTGAAGTGGAGAGAATTTGCTTTTGTGATAAGTAGTACTCCTATTTACAGCAGAGTAAAGGGGTGGACAGGTTATCAGGAGGGACCAGTCCCTGGAGAAAGACATCATGCTTGGTAAAATCGAGGGTCAGTGAAAAAGAGGAAGACCCTCAATGAGATAGATTAACACAGTGGCTGCAACAAAGGGCTCAAGCACAAAACGATTGCAAGGATGGCGCAGGACAGGGCACTGTTTCATTCTGTTGTACACAGGGTCACTATGAGTCGGAACCCACTCAATGGAACCTAATGACAACAACAACAACAACAAAGGGGTGGAGAACTCACCAAGGAAGAAATGATAGTTCAGGAAAGACACCAAAGGACTAGAATTTTGCTAAAAGACAAGTATAACCAATAGTGAACAAGTAAAACTAGAAGTTTTTGAGGTTAACTGAAAGATAAGAGAAAAACAACCCAGCCAAAACATATTAATAGAAGAGGCTGCAATGTGATTGATTTACATTTAACTGAAATATTTGGGTGCCAACTGGAGAAGCAGAGACAGTGAAGGGTAGCACTCTAGAAGTCTAGGTTACAATGGTCCTGGGACATAGCAGGTTACTTTAAGATATTTAAATAAGAAGAAAAGGGCTGGCTAATGACTGTGTTGTGGCAGTGTTGTAAGCTACAGAGCCTGACCTTCCTGCATTTCCAAGGCACCAGTGAAGATAGCTCTAGGCAACAGTAATTTCAGAATTCTTTGAAATTATTATTTGCATTCATTGATGTTTTAAATGTTTTAGGTCTAGGGACCAACGTGCAAATTATTTCTGATATTTATGCTCTAAGGACTTCATTTGATTCCAAAACAGTCAGTGACACTATATCCCATGTATGCTATGTGGTATCAGTGAATGAGCTCATGATAAAACTTTTTCTACAGAAATCCTTTTTTTTTCAACCTTTCACCTCATGCAGCACATAATCCCATGTAGAGGTAGTTTCGTAGACCTACAAAAGAAAATTTACTTTGAGCAACGTTATTTCCACATTTTATTTGTCTCTGTAAAACATCAAAGGAGGAATTTTTCATCATTGGTTCAATTTTTCCATGTGGGCTGTTTCTGTTTGCCTCCAAGGCTCTTTAAAGATTTTTTTTTTTTTCTCTGTCTGGGCTCATATTTTGAAATTCTATGATTTCTGTCACCTAAGCCATGTCTACATGACAGCAAACAAATGTTTCAGCAGGAATAATTGGCTCCTAGAGGAATGGGAGGCAGCATCTGATGCCAAAAAAAATCATTAAGGCAGTTCTTTGCATTTGGAAAAACTGATGAAATGTTTCTGGACAAAATATTTTATAGCATCTCAATAGTCAAAAATATTGTATAACCTTACCACGAAGCTGACCAAACCCCATGTAGTTTTGAAGTCTGTCTAGGACAGCCCACACACAACAGTCCTCTCAGCACCTTTCTGGAAACACCTACCCATCTCTTTCGCACTCCATATCTTTATCATCCGCTGTACTAAAATCTGCCTCACAGCCTGAATTAACACTTTAAATTCAGTTCTTAAGAACAAACATCATGAATTTTCCATTATTTTGACAGGATTGGAATTGCGCTGGTGTTTCATTAATCAACTTACGAAGCATGGAGTGGATAGTGAATATACTAATTGAAAGTCAAGAAATAAAGCTTAATTGTTTAATGTCAAAAGCTCAGGAACAGATTTCAGGTAATTGCTAAGATGCCTATTCACATGAGTTTTAAAATAAAAGCACTTGAGGTTAAACTAAAAACACTTTCCAATTATTTGGAAAGAGCTTCTCAGGCATACACTTCAATTTGGATTAAATAAGAAACTTAAATAAAGCTATTTGCCTGATTGTGGATAAAATTTTAATTAAAGTCTGGTTCAAAATTACAGAAGTGAAAACAGATTACATTTATGCAAAAAAGAAAAGAAATTGCACTGTTAAAAACACACATTAAAAACAAATTACACCCTCAAAAGAAAGCAGTGTCTATTACCTATCTTGAGGAAAGACTTTATTTTTAATATGTGCTCTTAGAGCAACATTTCTTGTTGCCTTATAGCATGCATAAATATGGTAATGTCTTTAAACTTTCAAACTGAGTGGGAAATTTTAAAATTTTAGTGTTAATTTGGGATGACCCCAATTTCTATTAAAACATATAAATAGGTAGGAGTGGGTGGGTAAGGAAGGAGGGGGAAAGGAAGGCATGATGCTTAGGAGACAGTGAGCTTCTGTTAAGGGTGATGGAAAATTTTGGAAATGGTTAATGGTGATGGTTGAACGCAGTGATGAACATAGTTAATATCACTGAACTGTACGTGTGAAGTTTGTAGAAATGGCAAAGATTTTGTTACGTAGGTATTTACTACAATTTTTTTTTAAGAATGCAGAAAAAAATATATGTATATATTTTTTAAATATATATATATCTCCCAACCCAGCGCCATCGATATAGGGCCTACATATATCAAGGCAATTTAATATACTTTGATTTTTTTTTTTCTCCTTTCATCTTAAGTCTAAGAAATGAGAATAGGAACAGGCAGATATGGAGTACTTTGAAGTTTAAAGCAGTCACTTTAAAAAACAGAATCCTAAATGCTTTTAATAGTCACTTCTGTTGAGAATAACTTCCATAGCTCTAGGATGAGTTCAGATGTATTTCTGAAAATTAAGTTTCACATCTCCACCTGCCTTCTAGGCCTTTCCACCAAAGGTCTTACAAGCACGTCAATTTCAACAGGTCCCAAACTGAACTTTTAATACAGCTCCTTCCACAAACCCCTCCCCCTACTATCTTTTTTCTACTGTATTTCTGCTGGTTGTACTAACCTCTCAGTCACTGAACATCGTTTTCATGATTCAGTTTGTTCTTGAATTTGAGTGAAAAAGTAATTTTCAGAACTTGAATTCATCATGACTTCACTAATTTATAATTTTAAATATTTACATAGAAATATAAAATACTTCAGATATAGGAATAGAAAAATGGATCATATATATCAAGTTCAGAATAGAAATTGCTACTGGGAGGGTGTTGAATAATGCAATCTTTAGTTTTATTTTATGTTTATTTCTTCATTTTAAAGATTAAAAAATAACACCATTCACACAATGGAATATTACACATCGATAAAAAACAGTGATGAATCCGTGAAACATTTCATAACATGGAGGAACCTGGAAGGCATTACGCTGAGTGAAATTAGTCAGATGCAAAAAGGACAAATATTGTGTAAGACCACTATTATAAGATCTTGAGAAATAGTATAAACTGAGAAGAACACATTCTTTTGTGGTTATGAGAAGGGGGAGGGAGGAAGGGTGGGAAAGGGTTATATACTGATTAGATAGTAGATAAGAACTACTTTAGGTGAAGGGAAGGACAAAACTCAATACAGGGAAGGTCAGCTCAACTGGACTGGACCAAAAGCAAAGAAGTTTCCGGGATAAACTGAATTCTTAGAAGGTCAGCGGAACAAGGGCAGGGGTTCGGGGACTATGGCTTCAGGGGACGTTTAAGTCAATTGGCAAAATAAATTCTATTAAGAAAACATTCTGCATCCCACTTTGAAGTTGGCGTCTGGGGTCTTAAATGCTAACAAGCGGCCATCTAAGATGCACTGATTGGTCTCAACCCACCTGGATCAAAGGAGAATGAAGAACAGCAAGGTCACAAGATAATTATGAGCCCGAGAGACAGAAAGGGCCACATGAACTGGAGACTTACATCATCCTGAGACCAGAAGAACTACATGGTGTCTTGCCACAGCCGATGACTGCCCTGACAGGGAGCACAACAGAGAACCCCTGAGGGAGCAGGAGAACAGTGGGATGCAGACCCCAAATTCTCAAAGACCAGACTTAATGGTCTGACTGAGACTAGAAGAATCCCAGCGGTCATGGTCCCCATACCTCCTGTTGACCCAGAACAGGAACCATTCCCGAAGACAACTCATCAGACATGGATTGGACTGGACAATGGGTTGGAGGGAGATGCTGATGAGGACTGAGCCACTTGTATCATGTGGACAGTTGAGACAGTGTTGGCATCTCCTGTCTGTAGGGGAGATGGGAGGGTAGAGGGGGTTAGAAACTGGCAAAACAGTCATGAAAGGAAAGACTGGAAGGAGGGAGCGGGCTGACTCAATTAGGGGGGAGTAAATGGGAATATGTAGTAAGGTGTATATAAGTTTATATGTGAGAGGCTGACTTGATTTGTAAACTTTCACTTAAAGTACAATAAAAAATTATTTAAAAAAAAACACCAAATTTTTAGAATTAGTTTTGTGTAGTAAGAATATAGATGCCTAATGTATTACCTTTAATATCATTTTACTCTTTAAAATCATTTCTCCAAAAGGGGAAAAAAAAAAGATATATGCAGCTAAGACAACAGTGTCAAAGACTAAAGAAGAAAAGGGAACAAACGGAACAGAAGGATAGGAAAAGACGCTCAATCTATGAGAAAGTCAGTACCTGAAGTATACAGCAAAAACCCTTTTCTGTGCACACCAAGCAGTTGCCAGTTGTAATATGTTTGATCTTCCCTTTTCCCACTGTTCCCACTATCCCTCTTCTGTTTTCCAACCTCATTATCTCTGTTGTCTGGACAGTGACATAAAACCTTCCAATGGGTCATCTTGATTGCGATCTCTCTTCAACCCACTGCAATTATTACATAATGCCAGATTATCCCTTTATGTTTTCTATTGGTACCTACTGGAAACATAATGAACACCTTATTTTTAACTCAATATTAGAGGCCTTTGGTAATCTGGCACAAGCCTCCCTTTACATCCTTTTGTTTTTCCCAGCTCCAACCTTTTCACAACACTGCCCTCTAACTCCATTATCTGTTTTTTATTCACTCTCTTATTTTAGTTATCCAGTGTCCTGAGTCATGAATGGCTTGCCCTATGTTTCTACCCACCTTTTACATTTCAAGGCTTAAGGTTTTACTCAAATGCTGTCTCCTGTGTAGAATCATTTCCAGTTCCAAATAATGGATGTAGTATCTCTATCATCTGATTGTCTATAAAAATAATCTATACATTTGGTGCTTATCAGCTTCTGCTTCATAATATTATTGTTAATATGAATAAGTTACTTTTTTTTCTAGCATGTAAATCTTGGAGGATGTTTTGCACATATATTTACTTACATATTCCCCAAAGTGTATATTATAGTGTATTTTACTTATGGAGTTATCAGTAAATATTTCTAACCATATATTCATTATCCAGAGGTGTCAAGAAATGTTTCTAGGTTCAGCAAATGTCATGCCACTCGTAACACCCCTTCCCATGACAATGCAAGCAACATATTGAGTCTTGCTCACCAACAGAGTCCACTCACAACCCTTTCATATAATAAATTCTTCTCCATGGAACATTGGTAACAATTTCTGCTCATCAATATCAGCAATACCTTCCTGGTCAATCACTAGAAATGTTTCAACGACAGAAAAGTTAAATAGAGAATGGGAAACTATCCAGTATTTTCCCCCAAGAGACTCTTTAACCACATGCAAATTTCCCCTTGGTGCTCTTAGAAATCACAGACTTTTCATTACATAAGTTATGGTGTGTTGCAACATTTGCCCAGCCAAAAATCCCGCCTAGTCACATTATGGTTTGAGATAGAAGTAAAAACATTGTTTATCTAGTAATTATGTTGATCTCTTAATAGTCTCCTGTCTCTTTTGTAATTAAAAAAAATCAAGATAGTTGTTGAAAAGTAGATTTTTAGTCTATGAGCACAGAACAGTGAGTCTAGCTGCCTATTCTTTCCACATGCATTCATAAAGTTACTTAAAAAGAGTAAGTTCACTGAAACGTGTTATCTCAGAAACACGTTTATATCTGAGAAATAAAGCAATGCTTAGTTCAGTTCACTTCTCTTCCAGAATACTGTCAGTAAGTGCAACCACTTAACCTATACAGCTTTGGTTTTTGCAAGGCACTATTTTATGTGTGTGATCAAGTTTTATCAGCAAAATACCACCATGAATTAGGTAGGAGAGTAATGACATTGACAAATGAGGAAGCTCACAAAAAAAGAGTTTAACTGGCTTGCCTAAGTTCATTAGTTGTAGCAGGGTCAAAAGAGAAGACCATTTGCCTCACATCTCAATGCTAATCCCAGTGTTCCCTCAGTCTTTCCCTTTTGGTCTGTCGTCTTGTCACTAGAAAATAAACTCCTTAAGAGCCGAGATCACTTTTATGTCTTTATTCCCCAAAGCACTAGGCACATGGGAAGATTCAATAAATACATTCATTTATAGTAGTAAGCAGAAAAATACCCCCTACAGGCCTCCCAAAGTCTTTCTCCCATATCATCTCCATTTGAATAAGGAAGATAAATTCTTCCCTTGGAGCTAACACAGAAATCCAGTATCCATCCTTCTGACATTATTTCAAAAGTATCACAAGAAAAATTTCACAAAGGGCATATATAATTAAATAATTTTTGTTGTTTCTCAAATAAAAATGAACCATCTATTCAGTAGAGAAATTTATTTAAAAACTATACGTATATATATAATAAAATGAAAGTCATCTTCAATTTCATTACACAGAGATATATTTTTGGTAAAGAAAACAAAAATAACACAAACCTGTTGCCATGGAGTCGACTCACAGCGACCCTATAGGACAGAGTAGAACTGCCCCATAGGGTTTCCAAGGAGCTTCTGGTGGATTCAAATTGCCAACATTTTGGTTAGCAGCCATAGCTCTTAACTACTATGCCAGCAGGGTTTCCATTATTTTTGGTATATAGAAAGATAATTTTATATATATAGTATATATCTGTATGTATGTGTATGTATATATTTGTGTGTGTGTATATATATACATATATAAAAAAACAGTTATATGTATATATACACACACACACAGAGCCCTGGTGAGGCAGTGGTTAAGAACTCAGCTGCTAACCAAAAGATCAGCAATTTGAATCCACCAGCTGCTATCTGGAAACTGTATGGGGCAGTTCTACTCTGTTCTATAGGGTGACTATGAGTTGGAATTGGCTCCACGGCAATGGGTTTGATTTTTTTGGTTTATACATACATACACATATACATACATATAAGGAGTTTCTGGGTGGCACAAATGGTTAATCGCTGGACTACTAACCAAAAGGTTGGTGGTTCAAACCCACCCGAAGCTTCTCAGAAAATAGGCCTGATGATCTGCTTCCGAAAGGTCACAGCCTTGAAAACCATATGTAACAGTTCTCCTCTGCACACATGAGGATGTCATGAATCCGAATCAACTTGACGGCAACTAACATGCACAACATACAACACACACACAAACACACCCACATACATATATATTTCTAAACAAAATTCAGATCATACCAGCATATCATTTTGAGCCTGCTTTTTCACTTGCTCACTATTTCATAAGCACTTTCACATATTATTAATGACAACAGCATATGACAAAGAAAATATTTAAAGTGCCTAGTGGAATATGGTTTCAGATTTACACTGTCTTGACTGGTACTCAAGTGAAAAGTCACTTCTTTTTATTTGGGTTATATATATGAGTTTCATATTTCAGAATAGGGTGTTACAATTTCTTAGGCAATAATAGTCCTCAAAATGCATCAGATTCACTCTTGACGCTTCCTGAAATAGAGATTTGTTATTGAGAACAATAAATCTGAAGCTTAAAGTGGGTAGTTGAAAATTTTCTGTAGGATCTTTTGTTTCCTGTAATGTAGCAGAACATGCATTATGTAAACTCTCCCATATGTGTGCTCCTCATATGCACGCGAAAGTTAGATGATGAAAAAGAAAGAAGAAGAATTGATGCCTTCAAAGTGTGGTGCTGGTAAAGAATACTGAATATATAGTAGACTGCCAAAAGAACAAAACAAGTAGTCTTGGAAGAAATACAACCAGAAGTTGTTTCTTAGAAGTGAAGGTGGCAAAACTTTGATTTGCTTACTTTGGAAAAAATCTTCAGAAAAGACCAATCGCTAGAAAAGGACCTCATGTTTGGTAAAATAGAGGGCCAGCAAACACGAAGGAAACCCTCAATGAGACTAGTTGAAAAAATAGCCACAACAACGGACTCAAACATACCAACAATCATAAAGATGTGGAAGGACTGGACAAAGTTTTGTCCTATTATACATAAGGTCACCATGAATTGGAGCTGACTTGACAGTAACTAACAACAGGAACAACAAAACTCTCCCACAATGAAACACTGAAGAGTAATGGTTAAACCTAAAATCATCATTTTCACCCTTTTATAGTTAAATTTTCATTTTTTAAAAACATTTTTGTGATTCTATGTGTTTTCACTAGTTATGGTATGCTTATTCAAAGGTCATTCTGAATTTTTATATGAGTTAAGTATTTTGAGATATATGATCTAGTAACACAAGCTACCAATAAGGCATGTGGCATTGTGGCATCAAGATCTGTGGCACGACAATATACCAATAAGAACTAAATAGATAGCTTATCTTGTGCGCCTTTCCATTAGGTTACATGGCAATCCTCTGGTTTTCCAAATATGATGCAGAAACACCAAAACAAACCCATTAGCGCTCCCTAACCTATCACATAACTCCCCCCCCCAAAAAAAAACCCAGTGCCGTCGAGTCGATTCTGACTCATAGCGACCCTATAGGACAGAGTAGAACTGCCCTATAGAGTTTCTAAGAAGCACCTCCCGGATTCGAACTGCCGACCTTTTGGTTAGCAGTCAGAGCACTTAGCCACTATGCCACCAGTGTTTCCACCTATCCCATAGGGAAGCCGCAATCATGCTTGCAAGCCTTATCTCACAGAAATAAAGGGGAAAAAAGGCAAAAGTTCACAAAACTAACACATCTAGAAAACATCATCTAGTAGAATGCTTAACCTACACAACAATGAGGCTCCAACCTCAGTCTGCTGAGTTTCACACATTTCAAAAGGGATGCACCTTGATGCTAAGTCCGTTAGAAATGGAATAACGTACTACATATGAGGTCCAGGGGCATAAAAAATGGCTGGTATACAGTTACACCAATAGTAACAAAAGGGTTAAATTCAGAGTTAATCTTGCGAGGGCAACAAAAACAAGAAAAAACCTCAAAGTCCAAATATCAGTCAGGAGCACAAATTCAAATTGGCAAACAAGTATCAAAGCTAGTGGCCGACCTGGCATTGCATGTTGCTTTCCAATACCGTGGAGCTTTCAGTAGCAACAGCCACAGGGACATCAAAAGGTTCATGTAAGTTTAGGAATTAAGAACCCTGAGTAAAGCAGGGGCTATTCAGTGAAAGGATAGACAAGAAAAAAGAAAAAAAATAAACTACTAAAAGGAAAGTGACAAGAAAACATGCTTTTCTGGGCCTTGGCACTAAGAATATAAAAATTCTTCCAAAATATTTGCAACCACGTTGTCAGCTGCAGTCACGTTCTCCCCTGATTCATGAGTATCTCATGCAGAGGAGACTGAAATGCTGCCTGGCCCTGCACCACACCCATGATTTGTTGCAGATTGGGCAGTGTGATCCATAGAATTTTCATTGGCTGATTTTTCAGAAGTAGGTAACCAGGCCTTTCTTCCTTGTCTATCCTAGCCTGGAAGATTGGCTGAAACCTGTTCAGCATCAAATACAAGACACAAGCCTCCACTGAAAGGTGTGTGGTAGCTGCCCATGAGGTGTGTTGGCTGGAAATTGAACCCAGATGGTGGTTTGTAATGATAGACTGGTACTTACTCATGTTTGTTCGAATCCATACTAAGATTCCTGAGGATCTTAATAAACTCCAAGTCAAGGAAAAAACAAAACAAAAAAAAGCCATATTTGACAACGCCCTCAGGTAGCTGATAAATGAAGACACAAATCTTCTAATGGAAGATGAATGATGCTATTCCTTGTGATGGAGAAACTTCTCATGTAGCACCTCCTCAACACAGGTTTAAGCAGATATGAGCGCACAATAACAACAAATCCCAAACCATCTTGATTAAAAGTCAACAGAAATATACATTGCCAAAATCAGCACCCCCCATCCCTAATTTTTGAATTTAGGATTCAAAATTCTAAATTTGAGATACAAAATAAATTTGTCAATATCTTTAAATAATTAAGATGATTGAAATGAAAGTTTTAGAAATTGTGGAATAAAAGGCAGATTTGAAAATATTATGTATATAGTTAAATGAGAAATCCTGAACTGATCAAAGAGATATATGAAACAATTTACAACAATTAGTGAACCGCAGAACTGAATAAGTAACCCAGAATACTGCCCAAAGACCCAAGCGTCAGGACATTTAAAAGAAGGATTATAAAACTTGGAAGATAGAGTGAGAAGATCTAAAAAATGACGCAAAGGCTAAAATTTTTCGGTTGAAGCCAGCACACACAATGAATCCACAGAGGATAAATAAAAATAAATGTTCACCTAAACATATTTTAAATTTACGCACCAAAGACAAAAAGGAAATATTAAAAGTGGTCAGCAGCAAAAGACACGAGCGTATGTCAGAAAGTATTACTACAAAGTTACAGAAAATTTTATTAATCACAAATATCAAAATGTGAAGCTATTGTTTCTGGACATATTCTCCATCTAGGCTCTATATACTTCTGAAGGAGAGTGTTTCCATTTCTCTAACCCTTCCCCAAAGAATTCTGCACTTTGATTTACACCATGTCAAAACCACAGTTTTGGTATCCTTGAGGGACTCCAGTTGTGGTCCTTGTAAATGTTCTTTGAGTTTTGGGAACAAAAAGAAGTCTGAAGGGGCAAGATCAGGGCTGTTGGGTGGATCGGGTAAGGCTTCCCAATTAACTTCTCATTGGACAGTCCTTGCTATCCTCCAAGAATAAGCAGGTGCATTGTCGTGATTAAAAAAAAAAAAACCCTCAGCACACTTTCTTGACCTTTTTCTCACCAATGCAGTTTTCAATTTTCTTAAAACTTCTTCATAATAAGCTCCTGGGATTGTCCTGTGTCCTTCGAGAAAACTTATCAAGATTACCGCTTTGGAATCCCCCAAAACAGTCACCGTAACCTTCTGAGAGGTCTTCCCGCTTTTGTCTTATTTTTGAGATCTTCCCGACCTTTCTTAAAACATTTGATCCATCTAAAAACTGCTTTTTTTACGTGGGACAACATTCACATAAACTTGTTGCAAATCTTCAATGATTGGGGAAGATGTCCACTTGGGTTTTGTTAAAAATTTGATATTAGCCCTGACTTCAAAAAAAAAAAAAAATTCCCCCCCATGGCACAGAAGACATCCGTTTTGTTGACGGCACCCTAGTCATACTCCAGACCAAAAGCTGTTGCCATCAAGTAGATTCTGACTCATAGTGACCCCACAGAACAGAATAGAACTGCCCTATAGAGTTTCCAAGGAGCAGCTGGTGGATTTGAACTGCCGACCTTTTGGTTACCAGGTGAACACCTAACCACTGCACCACCAGGGCTCCTCTAATGAGACTAAGACAAGTCTATTGCTGAGAAAACTTGTCTGCAGCCATCCGCTGATTACAGACACATGTTTTGTTCAGAGGAAACCTGCGCATTAAGAACTGGAACCCTAGTAGTAATACTTTTTGACTTACCCTCATAAACTACCTACACAGTTCTCAATAACAAAAACAGAATGAGAAGATAATAATTACTTCAAAATGCTCAGAGAAAATGCCCATTGACTGAGATTGATAACCAAAAAGAAAAAAAAAAAATTAAGTGGAGTGCCTCTCCTCTGCACTATCACAAAAGTATAAGCATAGGACCCAACGTTCAAAGAGGTAAAATAATGGATGATGCTATTCCTTGTGGTAGAGGATCTCAGTGGAAAACATCTTACCAAAGGTTGGACTTTTACATAACTAAACACTTCCCAATATTTTTTAAAACAAATATAAGCCTCAGATCACACAACTGTTCCAAATTAGATTATTCCCCTAACACTTTAGATTTAACTTTATTTGCACACCGTTTGCATTATTGCATTACTGCATCTCACGTACTTTGGACATTTTACCAGGAGGGACCAGTCCCTGGAAAAAGACATGATGCTTGGTAAAGTAGAGGGTCAGCAAAAAAGAGGAAGACCCTCAATGACATGGACTGACACAGTGGCTCAACAATGGACTCAAGCATAACAATGATTGTGAGGATGGCACAGGGCCAGGCAGTATCTCATTCTATTGTGCAAAGGGTCACTATGAATTGGGACCGACTTGATAGCATCCAACAACAATAACGTTTGATTTTATAGTTATGTTTAGGTTTAAGGGATTATTATTGTATATCCAGATTATATGATTTACAATCCCAATATAGTATACTTTATTTACATGAATAAATAATACTTTACTTATATGTTCAACTATGATTCATATATGAAGGGTAATCAAATTTTTTTAATAATTCTTCATTAAATTTGGATATACCTTTAATACCTGTGTATTTGATATGGCAACAAATATGTTATTTATGTGCCCTTTCTCCAACCAACTTTTAAGTTACTTGAGTTGTCTTCTCTGTATCTCCAATGTCTAGAACACTCTGTGGCTCACAAACAAAAAATCAAACCCTCTGCCATCAAGTTGATTCCAACTAATAGCAACTCTATAGGGCAGAGCAGAGCTGCCCCATGGGGTAAGCTGAGCTCTTAACCACTGCATCACCAGGGCTCTGGCTCACAGTGGGCACGTAATAATTTATTAATTCAAATATTGGATAAATCATAGGGAAGCTATTTGCATTTCTCTTTTACTCTGATAAATTTTAGTAACATAGTCTTAGATACCATTCCAGGTCAAATTTATCATTTTATATGCAGTTTTTAGCATTACGCATAATTTAAAAAAATATGAGCTTTATTCTGGATCAATTAAAAAAAATTCTCATTGTTCTCTGGATAAAACAGCCACGATGATCGCTTTTGAATTTGTACCCAATGAAATAAATGAGGTAGCTATTTTTTTATTTGAAAATTTCTGTTAAATATGATGTACGTGAATTTCTAGATACGTGTTTCTTTTGATAATGTCCTCGCAGTTTTATTTCTGAAGAAAAATGTTCAGTTTTAGTTTTTTTTTATTTATATTGAGTTAGAAAATAGGAAGATCTTTCAAAGTCAACTGATCAGACAACCACTTTATAGAGAGTTCCTTATCACAGGGCTTCACCTCTGCCTTTATGTATTATGTCTTCTCATTTACAATGCAGAGCTGAGTCTATATCAGTTGTAGGCTCCTATCATTTCAAAAAGTGACAGTTATAACAAGTGTCTAAGCATTGGCAGTATTTACAGAATAGTTTCTGAGGCAAGAAAGTACTATGTTTTTACCTATAGTATATTCCAGAGGGGAGAAAATATTTTAAATATTGCCACTTTTTAAACAACGGATTCCAACCTTGATTTATCTTTCTTAATGTAGTGTATGGCTAATACCTCTCCATTTCAGCTCACATAAGCATAGGATATCTATCTTTACGCATTTTATTTCATTTTTGAGGGCTCCCAATTTTCCTAGATTCATACTTCATCATTAAACTTTCTGATTCTTAATGGATGTTTGCAGCTGTTTTTCCCCATTTTGAGTCATGTCTCCTCAGGAAATGAAGGCCTTGGAAGCTTTGCCCATCTAAGTTATTACAGTCAACTCTACTTTGAGGAGACAACTCTTCCCCAGTTGTATTTTGAGTGCCTTCGAACCTGAGAGGCTCATGTCGTGTCACTATATTAGGCATTGTCCCACAGCTATTCATAAGGTTTTCACTGGACAATTTCTTCAGAAGTAGATTGGCAGGTCCTTCTTCCTAGTCTGCCTTAGTCTGGAAGCTCCACTGAAACCTGTCCACCAAGGGTGAAGTACCAGTGGCAAAGCTTCCACTATCATGCAAACCACCACAGTACACAAACTGACAGTCACATGGTAGATCGATATCCTGAGCATTAGTAAACCCATAAAAATTGATATCCTAGGTATTAGTGAGGTGAAATGGACTGATATTGGCCATTTTGAATCAGACAATCTTATGGTCTACTATGCTGGGAAATACAAATTGAAGAGGAATGGAGTCATGTTCATTGTCAAAAAGAACATTTCAAGATCTATCCTGAAGTACAATGCTGTTAGTGAAAGGATGATGTTCATGTGCCTACAAGGAAGACCAATTAATACAATTGTGATTCAAATTTGCACACCAACCACTAAGGCCGAAAAAGAGGAAATTGAAGATTTTTACCAAATTCTGCAGTCTAAATTGATCAAACATGCAATCAAGATGCATTGATAATTACTGGTGATTCGAATGCAAAGGCTGGAAACAAAGAAGAAGGATAAGTAGCTGGAAAATATAGCCTTTGTAACGGAATGATGCCAGAGATGGCATGGTAGAATTTTGCAAGACCAGTGACCTCTTCATTGCAAGCGCCTCTTATTAACAACATAATTGGCAACTGTACACATAGACCTCAAAGTGTAGAAAATACAGAAATCAAAACAACTACATCGGTGGAAAGAGACGGTGGAAAATCCAGTATCATCTGTCAGAAAAAGATCAGGGGCCGACAGCATAACAGACCATCAATTGCTCGTATGCAAGCTCTACTAAAAGTCAAGAAAATTAAGTCAAGTCTGCAAAAGCCAAATATGACCTTGACTACATCCCACCTGAATTTGGAGACTATCTCAGGAATAGATTTGACTCATTAAACACTAATGATCAGAGAACAGACAAGGTGTGGGATGATATCAAGGACATCATACATGAAGAAATCATGTCATAAAAAAGACAGGAAAGAAAGAAAAGACCAAACTGGATGTCAGAAGACACTCTGAAACTTGCTCTTAAACATTAAAAAAAAAAAAAAAAAATAGAGTAGCTAAAGTGAATGGAAGAATTGATGAAGTAAAAGAGCTGAAGTGAAGATTTCAAAGGGCAGCTTGAGAAGACAAAATAAAATACTATAATGAAATGTGCAAAGGGCCTGGATTTAGAAAACCAAAAGAGAAGAACATGCTCAGCATTTCGCAAGCTGAAAGAACTGAAGAAAAACATTCAATCCTCAAGATGCAATTTTGAAGAATTCTACAGGCAAAATATTGAACAATACAGGAAACAACAAAAGCAGATGAAAGGAATACACAGAGTCGCTATACCAAAAATAATTGGTCTATGTACAACCATTTCAGGACACAGCATATGAATAAGAACTGGTGGTATTGAAGGAAGAAGTTCAAGCTGCACTGAAGGCATTTGCAAAAAACAAACTCCAGGAACTGAGGGAATGCCAATTGAAACGTTTCAACAATAGGAGGCAGCACTTGAGGTGCTCACTCATCTATGCCAAGAAATTTGGAAGACAACTACCTGGCCAACTGACTGGAAGAGATCCACATTTGTACACATTCCAAAGAAAGGTGATCCTACAGAATGCAGAAATTATTCAACAATGTCATTAACAACACACTCGAGCAAAACTTTGCTGAAGATAATGCAATAACGGTTGCAGCAGTACATTGACAGGGAACTGCCCGAAGTTCAAGATGGATTCTGAAGAGGATGTGAAATGAGGGAAATCACTGGTGATGTCTTGACTGAAAGCAGAGAATATCAGAAAGATGTTTACCTATATTTTATTGAGCATGCAAAGGCATTTGATTGTGTAGATCATAACAAGTAATGGGTAAACTTGCAAAGAACAGGAATATCAGAACATTTAACTTTGTTCATGCAGAGCCTGTACATAGAACAAGAGGCAGTCACTCGAACAGAGGAATACTGTGTGGTTTAAAAATCAAGAAGGACGTGCTTCAGGGTTGTGTCCTTTCACCATCCTTATTTAATCTGTATGTTAAGCAAATAATTTGAGAAGCTGGACTATATGAAGAAAAATGTAAAATCAGGATTTGTGTAAGACACATTAACAATCTGCAACATGCAGATGACACAAACTTCTTTGCTGAAAGTGAAGAGGACTTGAAGCACTCACTGAAGAAGATCGAAGACCACAGCCTTCAGTATGGATTACACTTCAACATAAAGAAAACAAAAATCCTCGCAACTGGACCAATAAGTTACATCATGATAAATGGAGAAAAGATTAACATAGTCAAGGTTTTCATATTACTTGGATCCACAATCAATGCCCATGGAAGCAGCAGTCAGGAACTCAAAGGACGTATTTATTTGCATTTGGGCAAGTCTGCTGAAAAAGGCCTCTTTAAATTGTAAAAAGCAAAGATGTCACTTTGAGCACTAAGGTGGGCATGACCCAAGCCATGATATTTTCAATCCCTTCAGATGCATTCAAAATCCGGACAGTGCTTAAGGAAGACTGAGGAAGAATTGATGCCTTCGAATTATGGTTTGGGGGAAGAATATCGTGTATACCATGGACTGTCAGAAGAATGAACAAGTCCATCTTGGAAGAAATACAGCCAGTGTGCTCCTTGGAAATGAGAATGGCGAGATTTCGTCTCACATACTTCGGACATGTTATCAGGAGGGATCAGTCCTCGGAGAAGGACATCATGCTTGGTAAAGTACAGCATCAGGCAAAAAGAGGAAGACCCTCAAAGAGATGGATTGACATAGTGGCTGCCACAATGGGCTTAAACATAACAAGGATTGTGGGGATGGTGCTGTACTGGGCAGTGCTTCATTCTACTGTGCTCGGGTGGCTATAAGCTAGAACCAACTCTATTGCACCTAACAACAACATGTAGTATATAGCAGAAATGAAATATTGATGAAATAATTAAGATTTTTTAAAGTATCATTTTTTTTTCTTTTTTTATTGTGCTTTAGGTGAAAGTTTACAGAACAAATTAGTTTCTCATTTAACAATTAATACACATATTGTTTTGTGACATTGGTTGCCAAACCCACAATGTGTCCACAGTCCCCTTCTCCACCCATTGGTTTCCCATTTCTGTTTTTCCAGCTTTCCTGTCCCCCCTGCCTTCTTGTCCTTGCCCCTGAGCTGGTCTGTCCATTTAGTCTCATATACATGGTTGAGCCATGTGTGTTGTTTGTTTTATAAAAAAAAATCCTGCCTAATCTTTGGCTGAAGCGTGAACCTCAGGAGTGACTTCAGTACTGAGTTAAAACATGTCCGGGGCCATACTCTCGGGTTTCCTCCAGTCTTTGTCAATCTAGTAAGTCTGGTGTTTTTTGGTGAGTTTGAATTTTTATCTGTATTTTTCTCTTGCTGCGTTAGAGATCCTCTATTGTAGTCCCTATTACAGCAGCCTGTGGTGGTACCGAGTACCATCTAGATGTGCTGGACTCAGTCTGGTAGAGGCTGTGGCGGCTGTGGACCATTAATCCTTTGGACTAATCTTTCCCTTGTGTCTTTGATTTTCTTCATTCTCCCTTGTTCCAGATGGGGTGGGATCAGTAGATGTATCTTAGATCACCGCTCACAAGTTCTTAAGACCCCTGAGGCTACTCACCGAAGTAGGATGTAGAATATTTTCTTTATAAACAAGGTTATGCCAATTGAACTAGATGTCCCCTGGGACCATGGTCCCCGGCCCTCAGTCCAGTAACTCAGCCACCCAGGGAGTTTGGATGTGTCTATGACTTTGCATTGATCAACTTGTGCGGCTTCCCCTGTGTTGTGTACTGTTTTACACTTCACCGAAGTTACCACTTATCTATTGTCTAGTTAGTGTTTTTCCATTCTACTCCTCTTCTCCCTCATAACCATCAAAGATTGTTTCTTTTTGTGTGTAAATCTTTTCATGAGTTTTTATAACAGTGGTCTCACTCAGTATTTAAAGTGGTTTTTGACTGTCTGCTAAGCTAAGCCTGGTGGTTCAAACTCACCCAGTGATTCTGCAGAAAAAAGGCCTGGTGAGCTGCTGCTTTAATGATTGCATCTAAGAAAATGCGATGGAGCAGTTCTTTTCTTTAACAAGTGAAGTCACCACAAATCATAATCAACTCCACTGCAACATTTTTGACATTAGTTTACTAAAAATACAGTAAAAGAAACAAAAAAATACTATTTTTAAAGCAAGTGTAGTCTGTCAGTGTACACCAGAATATAAAGTAGATAAAATAGTAATCACCATATGAATGTAACTCAAGCATTTTTTTTAAATATATAATTCCATCATTAGTATTTCCCCCAAAAGAGTAGTGCTTAAAGTCCAGGTAGTATCATTTTCGTTTAATTTAAATATTTCTTTTTTGGGTTTTTTTAAAATTATTTTTATTGTGCTTTAAGTGAAAGTTTACAAATCAAGTCAGTCTCCCATACAAAAATTTGTATACACCTTGCTAAACCAAAAAAACAAACCCAGTGTCGTCGAGTCGATCCCAACTTATAGCGACCCTATAAGACGGAGTAGAACTGCCCCACAGAGTTTCCAAGGAGTGCCTGGAGGATTCGAACTGCCGACCTTTTGGTTAGCAGTTGTAACACTTAACCACTACACCACCAGGGTTTCCACACACCTTGTTGTATACTTCTAATTGCTCTCCCCCTGATGAGACAGCACACTCTTTCTCTCTACTGTCTATTTACTTGTCCATTCAGCTAGCTTCTGAAGCCCTCTGCTTTCTCATGTCCCCTCCTGACAGGACATGCCAACATAGTCTCATGTGTCTACTTGATCCAAGTAGCTCGTTCTTCACCAGTTTCATATTCTAACCCATAGTGCAGTTCAATCAATGTCTGAAGAGTTGGCTTTGAGAATGCTTCCTGTCTTGGGTGAACAGAAGGTCTGGGGACCATGAACTCTGGGGTCCTTCTAGTCTCAGTCAGGTCATTAAGTCTGGTCTTTTTACAAGAATTTGGGATCTGCATCCCACTGCTTTCCTGCTCCCTCAGGGGTTCTCTGTTATGTCCCGTCAGGCCTGTCATTGGTTGTAGCCAGGCACCATCTAGTTCTTCTGGTCTCTGGCTGATGTAGTCTCTGGTTTATGTGGTCCTTTCTGTCTCTTGGGCTCATAATTACCTTTGTCTTTGGTGTTCTTCATTCTCCTTTGCTCCAGGTGGGTTGAGACCCATCGATGCATCTTAGATGGCCTCTTGCTAGCGTTTAAGACCCCAGACGCCACTCTCCAAAATTGGATGCAGAATGTTTTAATAGATTTTATTATGCCTATTGACTTAGACACCCCCTGAAACCATGGTCCCCAAAACCCGACCCCTGGTACCCTGGCCTTCTAAGCATTTAGTTTATTCAGGAAACTTCTTTGTGTTTAGTTTAGTCCAGTTGTGCTGACCTCTCCTGTATTGTGTGTTGCTTCCTATCGACTATCTGATTAGTGAAAGCCCGTCTCCCTCCTCCCCTCTCCCCTTCTCGTAACCATCAAAGAGTATTTTCTTCTCTGTTTAAACTATTTCTCGAGTTCTTATAATAGTGGTCTTATACAATATTTGTCCTTTTGCATAAAGCCTTCCAGGTTCCTCCATGTTATGAAATGTTTCACTGATTCATCACTGTTCTTTATCGATGCTTGGTATTCCATTGTGTGAATATACTGTAATTTATTTATCCATTCATCCATTGATGGGCACTTTGGTTGCTTCCATCTTTTTGCTATTGTAAACAGTGCTACAATCAGCATGGGTGTGCATATATTTGTTCATGTAAAGGTGCTTAATTCTCTAGGATATATTCCAAGGAGTGGGATTGCTGGATCACATGGTAATTCTATTTCTAGTTTTTTAAGGAAGCTCCAAATCAATTTCCAAAGTGGTTGTACCATTTTACATTCCCACCAGCGGTGTGTAAGTTTTGCAGTCTCTCCACAACCTCTCCAACATTTATTATTTTATTTTTTGGGTTCATGCCAGCCTTGTTGGAGTGGATGGAATTTCCTTGTTGTTTTGATTTGCATTTCTCTAATGACTGATGATCATGAGCATTTCCTCATGTATCTGTTAGCTACCTGAATGTCTTCTTGAGTGAAGTTCCTGTTCATATCTTTTACCCATTTTTGAACTGGGTTATTTGTCTTTTTGTAGTTGAGTTTTTGCGGTATCATGTAGATTTTAGAGATCAGACACTGATTGGAAATGTCAGGGCTAAAAACATTTTCCCTGTCTGTAGGTAATCTTTTCACTCTTTTGGTGAAGTCTTTGGATGAGCATAGGTGTTTGATTTTTAGGGGCTCCCAGTTTTCTAGTTTCTTTTCTGCATTGTTAATAATATTTTGTATATTGTTTATGCCATGTATTAGGGCTCCTAGCATTGTCCCTCTTTTTTCTTCCAAGATCTTTATCATTTTAAATTTTATATTTAGGTCTTTGATTCATTTTGAGTTAGTTTTTGTGCATGGTGTTAGGCGTGGGTCTTGTTTGAGTTTTCTGCAGATAGATATCCAGTTACACCAGCACCATTTGTTAAAGACTATCTTTTCCCCATTTAACTGACTTCGTTCGGGACTTTGTCAAATATCAGCTGCGCATATGTGGATGAATTTATGTCTGGATTCTCAATTCTGTTCTCTTGGTCTATATATCTGTTGTTGTACCAGTTCCAGGATGTTTTGACTACTGTGGCAGTATAATAGGTTCTAAAATAAGGAAAAGTAAGGCCTCCACTTTGTTCTTTTTCAGTAATGCTTTACTTATCTGGGGCCTCTTGCCCTTCCGCATGAAGTTGGTGATTTTTTTCCTACATCTCATTAAAAAATGTTATTGGAATTTGGATTGGAATTGCATTGTATCCATAGATCCCTTCTGGTAGAATAGACATTTTTACAATGTTAACTCTTCCTATCCATGAGCAAAGTATGTTTTTCCACTCATGCAGGTCTCTTGGTTTCTTGCCGTAGTGTCTTGTAGTTTTCTTTGTATAGATCTTTTACATCTCTAGTAAGATTTATTCCTAAGTATTTTATCCTCTTGAGGGCTACAGGAAATGGTATTGACTTGGTGATTTCCTTCTCAATGCTCTTTTTGTTGGTGTACAGGAATTCAACTCATTTTTGCAAGTATATCTTGTATCCTGATACTCTGCTAAACTATTAGTTTCAGCAGTTTTCTTGGGGATTCTTTAGATTTTTCTGTGTATAAGATCATGCCATCTGCAAATAGAAATACTTTTACTTCTTTCTTACCAATCTGGATGCCCTTTATTTCTTTATCTAGCCTAATTGCTCTGGCTAGGACCTCCAGCACAATGCTGAATAAGAGTGGCCATAAAGCACATACTTGTCTATTTTCCAGTCTCAAGGGGAATGCTTTCAGGCTCTCTCTGTTGAGGATAAGGTTGGCTGTTGGCTTTGTATAAAAAAAAAAAAAGTTGGCTTTGTATAAACGCCCTTTATTATGTTGAGGAATTTTCCTTTTATTCCTATTTTGCTGAGAGATTTTATCATGAATGGGTGTTGAACTTTGTCAAATGCTTTTTCTGCATCAATTGATAAAACCATGTGGTTCTTGTTTTTTGTTTTATTTATATGATGGAATACATTAATTGTTTTTTTAATGTTGAACCATCCCTGCACACCTGGTATGAGTCCCACTTGGTCCTGCTGAATTATTTTTTTTTTGATATGTTGTTGAATTCTATTGGCTAGAGTTTTGTTTAGGATTTTTGCATCTAAGTTCATGAGAGATATAGGTCTGTAATTTTCTTTCTTTCTTTTTTTTTTTTTTTGTGGCATCTTTACCTGGTTTTGGTAGCAGGGATATGCTGGCTTCATAGAATGAGAATGGGAGAATTCTGTCCTTTTCTAAGCTGTCAAATACCTTTAGTAGTAGTGGTGTTAATTCTTCTCTGAAAGTTTGGTAGAACTCTGCATTCATGCCCTGTGGGCCAGGGGTTTTTGTTGTTGTTGTTGGGAGTGTTTTGTTTACCTTTTCAATCTCTTCTTTTGTTATGGGCCTATTTAGGTGTTCTATGGGTTTGGGTATCCCTGTTTGTTCTAGTTTGGGTAGGTAGTGTGTTTCTAGGAATTCCTCCATTTCTTCTAAGTTTTCAAATTGGTTAGAGTACATTTTTTTGTAGTAATCTGATATGATTCTTTTAGTGTCAGTTGGGCCTGTTGTAATATCACCCATTTCATTTCTTATTCAGGTTATTCGCTTTTCTCCTGTTTTTCTTTTGTCAGTTTGGCCAATGATTTATCAATTTTGTTGATTTTTTCAAAGAACCAGCTTTTGGTCTTGTTAACTCTTTCAAGTATTTTTCTGTTTTCTATTTCATTTAATTCTGCTCTAATTTTTATTATTTGCTTTCTTCTGGTCCTTGAGGATTTCTTTTCTTGCTCTCTTTCTGTTTGTTCAAGTTGTAGGGATAATTCTTTATTTTGGCCCTTTCTTCATTTTGTATGTGTGCATTTATTGATATAAATTGACCTCTGAGCACTGCTTTCGCTGTGTCCCAAAGGTTGTAATAGGAAGTGTTTTTATTCTCATTGGATTCTATGAATTTCTTTATTCCATCCTTAATTTCTTCTGTAACCCAGTCATTTTTGAGCAGGGTATTGCTCAGTTTCCAAGTATTTGATTTCTTTTCCCTGCTTTTTCTGTTATTGATTTGAACTTTTATGGCCTTATGGTCAGAGAAGATGCTTTGTAATATTTTGATGTTTTGGATCCTGCTAAGGCTTGCTTTATGACCTAATATGTGATCTATTCTAGAGAATGTTCCATGTGCACTAGAAAAGAAAGAATACTTCACTGCTGTTGGGTGGAGTGTTCTGTGTATGTCTATGAAGTCAAGTTGGTTGATCGTGGCATTTAGATCTTCTGTGTCTTTATTGAGATTCTTACTAGATGTCCTGTCCTTCACCGAAAGTGGTGTATGGAGTCTCCTACTATAATTGTGGAGCTGTCTATCTCACTTTTCAATGCTGTTAGAGTTTGTTTTATGTATTTTACAACCCCGTCACTGGGTAAATAAGTATTTAATATGGTTAGATCCTCCCGGTATATTGTTCCTTTAATCACTATATAGCATCCTTCCTTGTCCTTTGTGGTGAATTTAACTTTCAAATCTATTTTGTTGGAAATTAATATTGCCACTCCTGGTCTTTTTTGACTGTTGTTTACTTGATGTGTTTTTTTCCATCCTTTCAGTTTTAATTTGTGTCTCTAAGTCTAAGGTGTGTCTCTTGTAGGTAGTATATAGATGGGTCCTTTTTTTTTACCCACTCTGCCTCTCTCTTTCTCTTTATTGGTGCATTTAGTCCATTTACATTCAATGTAATTATAGATAGGTATAAGTTTAGTGCTGTCATTTTGATCTTTTTTTGTGTGTTGTTGACAGTTTCTTTTTCCCACTTAATTATTTTGTGCTGAGTTGTTTATCTTTATATATTGTCTTTTTCTCTTACTCGTTGTTGTTGATTTTGTTTCTGCTGAGTCTCTATTTTTTTCTTATATTTTATTTTGGTGAGTAGGATAGTTAGTCTCCTTTGTGGTTACCTTAATATTTACACCTATTTTTCTAAGTTTAAACCTAACTTTTATTTCTTTATATCGCGTTGTCTTCCTCTGCATATGAAAGATCCATGACTGCATTTCTTAGTCCCTCTTTATTTTTTTAATGTTGTCTTCTTTTACACAACTACTCTGCTGTTTCCCTATTTGGAGCTTTTTTTTTTTTTTACCTTGATTTATTTTTGAGATTTCCATGTCTGGGTTGACATGTGATTGCTTTGTCCAGTGTTCTAGTCTTGGGTGGGTACCTGATGTTATTGATCTTCTAACTGAATAACTCCCTTTTAACTCCCTTTAGTATTTCTTGTAGTTTTGGTTTGGTTTTTACGAATTCCCTAAACGTCTGTTTATCGGAAATGTTCTAATTTCACCTCCATATTTGAGAGACAGTTTTGCTGGATATATGATGCTTGGCTAGCAATTTTTTTTCCTTCAATACTTTATATAAGTCACCCCATTGCGTTCTTGCCTGCATGATTTCTGCCGAGTAGTCTGAGCTTATTCTTATTGACTCTCCTTTGTAGGGGACTTGTCATTATTCCCTAGCAGTTCATAAAATTCTCTGTTTATCTTTGGTTTTGGCAAGTTAGATTATAATATGTCTTGGTGACTTTCTTTTAACATCTACCTTCTGTGCAGTTTGATGAGCATCTTGGATGGATATTTTCTCATCTTTCATGATATCAGGAAAGTTTTCTTCAACAATTCTCTCTGTATTTTCTGTTATCCTTCCCTGTTCTGGTACTCCAATCACTCACAGGTTATTTCTGTTGATAAAGTCCCACATGATTCTTGAGGTTTCTTTATTTTTTTTAATTCTTTTATCTGATTTTTCTTCAATATATTGGTGTCAAATGTTTTATCTTCAGGCTCACCAATTCAGCCTTCCACTTGGTCAATTCTGCTCCTCTGACTTTCTATTGAGTTGACTAATTCTGTAATTTTGTTGTTAACCTTCTGAATTTCTGATTGCCATCTGTCTATGGATTCTTGCAGTTTATTAAATTTTTCATTATGTTCTTGAATAGCCTTTTTAATTTCTTCAGCTACCTTAAGTGTGTGTTCCTTGGCTTGTTCTGCATATTGCCTGATCGCCTTCTTAATCTCTTTACTGATGTCTTAAAGAGTTCTGTATGTTAATGTTTTGAATCTGCATCCAGTAATTCCAGGAAGGTACCTTCATCCAGAAGATCCATTTATTCTTTGTTTTGAGAGCTTGTTGGGGCAATCGTGGTCTGTTTCTTTATGTGACTTGATATTGACCGTTGTCTCCAAGCCATCTATAACTGATTGTATTAGTTTACCTTATGTTTGCTTATAGTAGCCTAGATTCTCACTTTGTTTTGTTTTGATATGCCCAAATGGGTTGCTTGAGTGAGCTAACTTGATTATTTTCACCTTTGAAGTACTGACGTCCTGTCACCAGAAGGCTAGAGCTGTTATCAGGTATGTCAGTCTAGGAGTCCATTCACTTTTCTTGTATGAATTCAGCTCAGGTGTCCAGGTAGCTGATCATCAAGTGTGTGGTACAGGCTCTGTCCTACAGTCTTAGAGGGGCAGGGGTGATTGCAGTAGGTACTGGTATCTGATGGCAGTAAGGAGTCATGCTCCGAACAAGACAGTGGGCTGAGGACCATCACCCCAGTGTTTCTGAGGAAAGCATGTCCCTTTTCCCTAGAGCATACAGGTGGGTGGGTTCCGCAGATGGACGATGGGCCCCCAATGCTTTGGGTTATAAGGACTGGGAGGTACCAATTATCCTTGGACCCTTATTGAGGTTGGCTGGGTGAACTGAGTGGAGCCACAAGTCTTTAGACCCCTGATGTGGGTAGGTGATGACCCTGTTTAATAGGCAAAGCTGTGTCAAATTTCAGACACCCACCTCTCCACTGCACAGCTGAAACAGTTGCAGTCTTCCGACAAGGACCTATTCTCCTGAAATAGGCCCACCCAGGTCCATGCAGTGGGGGAAAGCTAATCAAAGTCCATGGACCTTTTATGCCTGGATAGGAGCAGCTTCTGTCCTGAGCTCCCCCAGTTAGTGGAGCTGGCAAATTATCTTTTCCCCCAATTGTGAATTCATTCCTACTCCAAGACTGGGAGAATGGCTCAGGATGCTCAACAGAGCCTATATCAGGCCCAGGGAAATCAACAGTCACTGCAACCAGCATGGGGGCTGGGAGGGGGGGCATGGTAAAATACATGCAAGTACTTAGATTTTGCCGAGAGTGCTGTTCTTCTCTGATTCCAGAGTTATGAGTAGACTGTGTGGCTGGCTGCTTCTCCCTGAGGATACTGCAGCCATATGCTACCACCAGCCCACCACAGCCACTCCTGGGAATGGTGCCTGAGGGATCCCAGCAATTCAGGTCTGGCAAATCCTCTCTACTTCTGAACCATCCTTCCCTCCTCCTTCCGCTCGGTTCATTTTCTAAGTTTGCATTTGATGTTCAGGTGTCCTAGCTTGTAGTAAATATAATCATTTCACTTGTTTTTTCAGGTCTTTGTTGTAAGAGGGATTGCAGGAAGCGTCTGGTTATTCCACCATCTTGGCCCCACCTCTAATATAAATATTTCTTAACTTACATAATTCACTTAAAATACGGCCAATTTAATCTTAGAAGTATAATAATAATACAACATCTTTTTAGGCTTTCACCTACTGGAAAGAATAGATTGGGAGAAGGTGGGGAAGCCATTATGACAATCAAGGCTTTTACTAAGTGCTTAGCTTAAAACCCAGATACTGGTAATGAAGTTTCCAGTATTTGACCAATCAATGTCATCTTGCACACAAAGAATTAGGCAGTGTGAACTATTTGTTTAAAGCACTCATCAGCTTGGCTGACTAAATGCCTCCTAATCTATTTAAATTTAATAGTTTTTTATCAAATGGATCTTTGTTGTATAGCAGTTCCTTATCATACTTGCCAAAATTATGTGTGAATTATCAATGGATGTGTATTGCAAAGGTTTCACAGGTACTAAAAAAAAAAAAAAAAAAAAAAAACCATGTTAAAGTGTAGAAATGTAGGGTTTTCCATAGTTTCATGAATTAAGTCATTCATATTATCTCATTTGATGGTTGTTGAAAACCACAGCATATATTTGTGGTTATATTGCAGCTAAAGAAGAAACAGTAACCATCCATGTGACTACCTTTAAACAACTGTGCTATCTGGCAAATTTTATACCTATGGATTTAACTTCCAGTTTTCAAATTGTTTTTGCTTAAGGATCACAGAATGCTCAAAATCACTAGGTATTTCTTAAAATTTAGTTAATTAAAGGACTGATTTCACACATAATGTCAGTGAAACAAAGAGACCAACACCTCGTTATTTTCATTTGACTAACATGCCATGAAACGAAACACCCTGTATCTTTCTACATACGCATTGATGCAAGCAGCCCGGCTACCTTGAAAGCAACCACCCAACATTCAGAACTGTGGGGATATGCTGCCAAAAGTACAGAAGGGCTTGGCAGTGAAGAGCAAAATTTTGCATATTTGTACTATGCCCATTGCAGTGACAGATGCTGAGACAGCATTCAAAGTCTTTTACACCAGCAGCTACCCGTGTATTTCTCTCTATCTTTGGCATCCCTTCCAAGAATAGAAAATGCCAGCTGTTCCTTCTGGCCACCACCGCAGTGCATAGAATTGCTTCCTCCCCCATAATAAATAAATAAATAACAGTGACAGGATGTAAAATCTAAGTTGAGATGGAGAATAACCAACAAAAAAGGTTTCATTTGCACTTCCAACTAGCACATCAGTACTTTTGGCTCACACTGTATCCAAAATATTGTGCTGCTCCTAATCTTTCCTGAAAATACAAATATTTTATTTTTATTTTTTTTTATAATATACCAGTAGAATGGTTGATGTATTGTTGAGTGCTTGGAGAGATTTCAGGATGTCCCTTACACAGTGCCAGAAAATGTCAATACCCTATGAATCCTAAGTAGTCAATGCAGTAGTTCCATACAAACCTTGTTGGTTGAATACAACTACAACTGTTGTATAATAATTAAAATCTATATAATGGAGGAAGACAGCTTTCTTAGATAATTGGGGCATATAAGAATGACCTAGATAAAGGAGCCTATGGGTATATAAGTCCTTTCTTATTCAATATAAACATAGCACTGATAAAAATAGAGGATGGCATCATGTTTAATTCAGCCTTAAAATACTCATCTATTGTTATTAAGACCTCCATGAATATTTGAGAATCTTCCTGGTCCCCTTTTTATAAATATTATTTTTCACACTGTTTTATCTTTCTGATTTAAAATAGAATCATAAATACATTAGCATAAAATAGAAAATTTATTCTTACTGAACTCCTACAGTCTGTCAGTAAAAGAAAATAAAATTAAAACTTCCCAGTTAGATTTTAATTTCTACATTGTAAATGCATGAGTCTTGCTATCTTTTGGCTAAAATATCATAAAAAATATTCTGATAGCTGTTCAAATTAAGCTGATAAACATTTTTAAACTTTCCCATAACTGGTTATATAAGATGTTCCTAGAATACTTATCATTATATATGAAATGCCAGTCCTAAACTGAGAAAAATGAGGATATAATTTTTTTTTAATTCTTAGCTACATTTCATTTTTATACTTTCTATATTAAAGGAATATGTAAAGTACGGAGAATCAAGCAGATGAGCCAGTGACCCAATGATAAGAACACACCTTTAAGAAATGATTCTGCTACTCTTTTAATCAATTTTAAACTCCGTTCTTCTTTTAGATGCATCCAGAAAAATAGGAGAATGTATTGTAATTCTTGTCCAACATTTGGGACTAAAATCAGGCCATATACTAAAAAATCTACATACTATTCGAGAAATGAGAAATGTCTTTTCCCTCTAGCTACTTCCTACCAGGTTGTTGACTTTTATTTTTGTTTCAATTTATTGACTGGTTTTCTTAAAAATTACCCAATTCTCTCATTTCAAAGAGGTTAGACATTTTATTCATCTGATACTTCTTCATTTCTCCTCTTTAGACTGTTTATTCATCTCATATCTGTTCAACCCATTCTTTATTACTCTCAGAATTGAAAGTTTGCCTATTTCTCAATTTGCTTTCACAATAGCTATCGTATTATATTAAATGAAAAACACATTGCCATTGATTCCAACTCATAGCACCCCTATAGGATGGGGTAGAACTGCCCCATAGAGCTTCCAAGGAGTGCCTGGTGGATTTGAACTGCTGACCTTTTGGTTAGCAGCTGTAGCACTTAACCACTATGCCACCAGGGTTTACATTACTCGAGAGCAATAAGGGCTCTCCCCACCTAAATCTTCTCTCTGTCTCTCTCAATGTTCCTACCAGTTGCCTTCAACCCTACTCTGAATCATGGAGACCTTATGTGTGTCAGAGTAGACTGTGCTCCATAGGGTTTACAATGGCTGACTTTTTAGGAAATAGGTTGCCAGGCCTTTCTCCTAAGGCACCTCTTGGTGGATTGGCACCTCCAACCTTTTGGTTAGCAACCAAGCATATTAACTATTTTTACTATCTATGGATTTCCAATGCTCCCACAGCTTGTAGATGTTCTTAAAATTCAAAAGCTTACAAACTTCATAGTTGAGGCAATGGGTTTAAAATGCCCTTAATATTGCAGATATGAAAGAAATAGTCACATGTTTGATACTATAAGGAATGCCAACTCACAATTTGTGTTCTCACTAAATAAAAAGCCTGGCCCATAGGAATGCTCATGGTTTAAGACACTTGAGCCACAGGTTGAGCCTTTTACATTCAGTGAAGTTTATGTGAACTTCTTTAAACATCATTTTAGAGGTCTCTTTATTATCTATTTCCTTTTAACAAAAATAGTTTGAAAATGGCACATTCAATATAGAATTGACTTTAGTTTACTAAGTCCGTGTACTTTTGAATTCCGATTCATTTTTCCTAGAATGATAAAGCTGGAAACCCTGATTAGTGCTATGGTTACTAACCAAAAGGCCAGCAGTTCGAATCCACCAGGTGCTCTTTGGAAACTCTACGGGGCAACTCTACTCCATCCATAGGGTCACTCGGAGTTGTAATCGACCGGACTGTATGGTTTTTTTTTTTTTTTTTCAGTGTGATAAATTAAGACCTGAAGTCCATTTTTGTAATTTACTGAACAGTTTACAATTTGAGAACTTGAAGTTTTATTTTGCTTTGTTTTTGATACAAAGTTTTTTTTTTTTTTTCCACACTGTTCCTTGCTTTTCCTTCAGAGGCTCTTTGCTGGAGTGAAGAGAACTGTGTCATGAAGGAATGTGATTTTCCACCTCTAGGATTATTATTTTTTTTTTTTTTAGGATTGATTCTGGAGTTATGACATCAGGAGAACTTGCCTCTAGTTTCTTTCTTTTTTTTTTTAAGAGCATCCAAACAAACTTACTAAACTTTCTTTGCCTTCAGGTGAGAATCTATGACTTTTCATGATGTCTCTGTGGTTGAGAACTTGGCTGCCAACCAAAAGATCTGCAGTTCAAAACTACCAGTCACTCCTTGGAAAAACTATGGGGAAGTTCTACTCTGTCCTATAGGGTCTTTATGAACTGAAATCAACTGGACTGCAAGGGTTATTTTTTTTGTTGCCTTTTTTTGTTTGTTTTTTCTTTCTCAATCTTATTACTTTGCCTTATAGTTTATTATGGAAACCCTGGTGACATAGTGGTTAAGTGCTATGGCTGCTAACCAAAGGATCGGCAGTTCAAATCTGCCAGGGGCTCCTTGGAAACTCTATGGGGCAGTTCTACTCTGTCTTATAGGGTTGCTATGAGTCAGAATGGCTTCGACGGCACTGGGTTTGGTTTTTTTGTTTTTTGTTTTTTGCTTATAGTTTATTATATTTTTAATTCTAAATTTGGTGTGGAGAGGAGGGGACTGGATTTGGGGGTTGGTGACTATAGGAGACTTCAATCATATCAATAATAATTAAGATTTTATGAGATAAAGTCATGTCCTATTCTTGGTTAAAAATTAATTAAGTCATATGCTTTGAAATGTTAGCTGGTCTCAGCATTTATGAAAAGTTACCATTTTAATAGCTGAGTTAGAAAAAAATGTTTCTCCACAGAACTCTGGAAGTAGAACTAAGTATCTTGTGGTAAATCATGGGCTCCCAAAAAAAACCAACCCAGTGCTAAATCATGGGCTAGTTTAGCTATAATCATCTGTTTGATTGAAGTAAAGCTGAGGTCTGGCTTTAGTTTTATGTAAGTACAGATTCTGCCTTAAAAGGGAATGTAATAGAAGAATGTATTTTCTCTCGAGTTCAGAAATAGATATGAATAATAAGCAGCCTTTTTTTCCATGAGAAAGATATAACTTGAGACCCAAGATTTCTCCTTTGTGGTAACCCAAGACATACTTAACTCAAGCATTTTATGCTTTGGAAGTTTCTTTCTCTTTACACTTAATTCCCTGGGTAGTATTGCTCAAGTTATTGGGCCAATCTAAGCCAACAAATCCTTTGTGTTTGTGCATGTTTTTTATAAGGGGTTTTTGGTTTTACTGTTTTATAAATCATATAATTACACCCAATCACAAGATGTTTCAGGCAAGAAACATTACACTATAGTACTAAAATCAAGTAAATAATGAATGACTAATGAAAGTGGAAATTGTAAACTTCTTTCAGATTAGGCCCCAACAATATACAGCCTGTCATTATCAAGGATATTCAATAGCAAAGATATTTCCAGAAGAGATTTGTAATGGGCATTTTCGGGGGCCAAGAGATGGATAAAATCATATGCTTGTCATACTGTGGCTGAAGATTGTTTCAGGCCTCTTAGGGGAAAATTAAAGAGTACATCAGTGCATGTAACCCTTTCACAACAGAAAATATACCATCCGTGATAGATATCATCATAGCAGAGTCAGCAGGGGTAGGCCAGGTAGACACAGTCAGTAACCAGGAAGTGCACAAATTAGGGATTCTTGGTCTTCATAAGTTTCCTCTACCTATCACTACCACTCAAGAATCTGGTTTGTTTCCTCAAACTGGAACACATATTCACAATCAGTACAGAAATTTTAACTACAATTGGTTGAGTGGAGCAAATAATAGAAAATATCCCAGATCAAGAGCAAAACACATCAAGACAATATCAACTTTATTTCTAAGTTAGAATGTTAAACAGAATATGAGACTGTTGATTACTTTGAATACTATTCAAAGCTTCTGAGGCATTGAGTTATCTGTGCAGAAAACGTGGAAAGTTAGTTTCCTTAGCTATATACTTCATTGAAAATTTTGTTTTGGTGATAAATAATAAATCACACAATGGATTTATTACGAGTATATGAAAGCAGATTTACATATCCTTTAAATAAAAACTAATTTGAAATTTAATGCATGATAAAATAAAGCTGCAATTTCAAATTCTTTGAAAGGGTTTTCATTTCTTATTCCTATATGCTAAATTTATCTGGTAAATAACTTATTTGTGGCTTTTCCTTTAAAGATTTGACTTGTGTTAAAAATCATGAGTTTGTCTTGGAAATGCCCTCACCACCACATGGATTACTGAAACTCAGTTCAAAAGCCCTAATCATTCCATTTGTTCAAGGATGTAAAAGAAGACAGCTTGATTTTGTAAAGCTAGACTGCTGAGAAGCAAAATAGCCATGCTTTAGCTCATGATTGTAGCTAATGAAATCAGCAGTTAGAGAATAAGCAAATCAGATTATTTCTGAAAGGATAGCCTGGAAAATATTCACCTGTAGCCACACTTTGATCACCATGTGAAGTCATTACCATAAAAGGCTAGGTTAATATTCGTGGGAACAATCTACCTTTGGTTGTCTCTATTATTGCATATGATGGAATAATGAACTTACACCATGTTCGTTAAGCTACACGTATGGTTCATCTCAGAGTTTAATGTAGTAAGATTAAAGCAGCCAGGGAATAAAAGGAAATCAGAGTTTCAAGACCTTTGATTTACCATCTCACAATACAGTAGTGGAGGATCAAAGTGATTGTTTTCCATCTGGTAGATATATAATATGTTCTGGTATGCATGCATACTGTTAGCTAGTCTCATTTACGATTACCCTACTTAACTCCTGACTTATTAAATACAGAACAAAATTATTATACTATGAATGTCACAAACAACATTTTAGGTTAACTAAAATGTAGGTGATATTGATTAAATTTTACCTAATCTAAGGGTTTAAATTTACGAAGTAAGAATGGATCCAATAAAATCCAGAGTGAAGTTAGGACTTAGAGAAATCAGGACAAAAACAGGCAAGAGTTCCTGCACAAATCAATTAGCTCCACTGATAAAACAAGGCAGATACATAGTGAGAAAACTAAAAAAGCTTGGACCTTCTAGAAGTGAACATGAACTTAAAGCCATGGTGCTTCTGGTTATGAGGAAGCAGCAACTGGATTGACTGCTTTTGAAATCCTTTGTGCATACAGATGTTTATTACATTAATGTCCTGGATTCTGTCTTCATATCACTTTATGTTGTGTGTCTTCATATTGACTCATACCCATTAAAATACATCAAAAACTAGAAAGTGAGAGGTCTAGAAAAGTATACAGAGGTATAATGCAGGTCATTAAAGCCACAGGTTAAATACAGTACATTTTCTAGTAGCAGGAATTGAGGACATTTTTAATATAAAAATCTGCTTGAATATATGATAGAATATGTGGGAAAATTACATGGAATTGTAAGGTAAGACCTTAAAATAGCCTGTGTTTATAGTGGTGTGCTTCTAGGATAAGTTTTCAATCTACTTGCTATTAAGAATAGTTCACCAGAGAATTTTTATAAGCACTATTTACTGTGTACATTGCTGTTTGCTTGGTTTGTTTTCTGATTTCATGGTTTCTGATTTTTACTGGAATATAAACTGCTGGAATCCAGAGCTTCCTTTATATTGATTTGTACAAGTTTTACACACTTCCAGCTCTTGAAGTGAGGAGTAAAAATAAAATTCTGGAAAAGACAACAGTCAGACACATGAGTTTAAGTGAAGGAGTATTAGGTTTTCAGCAGGAGCAATAGCAACCATGAGTTCAAGATGCAGAGGCAGAAAAAAAAAAAAAAAAAAAAAAACCCAACTCCACCAGCAGCAAATTCAGCAGCTTACTTACATGGATTGCCTGCACTGAGTTGGTCTTTACTCCAGCTACGCTAAATTATTTGTACAGTTTGTGAATAAGAGATATCTTTGTGATACAGACACTGGTAATAATTTCCCACGCTTGTGTGTGAGAACCCCAAAGCTGAGGTGTTTGACCCTACTAAAATGGAGTCCAGACTCCATCTTAACATCTGCTTACTTACCTAATAACCATTAACTTCTGACATAGATTCAGGCCTGTATTTAAGAAAATGTTTTCCATTGTGGTTAAGGATGTAGAAAACATATTCCCAAATGGGGTCTTGATGTAAATGGCTTATTAGAAATCTACTGCTAAGAAGCCCTTGGGAAGCACCTTGCTCAAGAAACAATTTTAGCTTCTGTGATTATCTTGTGACAACCTTGTATGTCCCACTTTAGTCATGTACTTCTTAATTTAAGAAAACAACCAATCCAAATGGTCCCCCTATAAGCTTTGCACAAATCCCTTTCTATTCTTCACTTTGAGTGATCCCGCCTCTCACTTTCCTAAGTCACTGAGCACCATTCAGAAATATTCTGCTGTTACTTCCTGATTTTACCATATAAATATACCTATATACCTTCAGCCAGGCAGAGAGTTTTGTTTCACTTTGTGAGAGTGAATGTTTCCCCAGTTCTGTTTTGAGCCTTCAATAAATCTCTTTGATTTTATTTTAACAGAGTATGAGTTCTTATTCTTTGGTAGTTGTTATTATTATCTTGTGGAATAATGAAATACATTCATTTTGTGATATGCCTGAAGAAAAAATGAAGGCAATGTGATGTCACAATTAAGAGTCTGGGTTGGAATAGACACTATTGGCACTCTAGTTGTGTAATCTTGGGTAAGCTATTTCCCTCTCAGAATCTCAATTTCCTCATATGTAAGCTGGAGAGATGAAATAATTAACTCATGGGTTGCTAAGTATTGTGTTAGCACTGAAAAACTGTTTAGCTCAAAGTATGACACATTTTACTTAAAGTGGTAGCCATTTTCATTAATAAGATCCATATTATTAAGTAAATGAATTATTATCATACCCCTTATATCATAGTGATAACTTCATCTACACTTAAACTTCAGTACTTTGCTTAACCAACTTTCTGTCTGTATATTATTTAACAAAAAGCAAAAGGTTAATATTCAAGGAAGCAGAGTATGTTCAAAGAGACAAGTTAGTATTCAAAGTGAAAGAGGGTATATTAAAAATGGCAATGTAGGTGGGGTCATAAATATTGATTGCAGTCTGGATTCAGATTGAAGAACCCATGTAATCTTCAAGAACTCAAGGACCTTGAAAGTCCTGGATCATGAAGGAGTTGGTCAAGCACAATTATACCTATTCTGGAAAACTGAGGTTCCAAGAAGATCATAAGGTAATAATGGATATGTACAACTGTTTTCATATATAAAATGAAAATTATAGATATTTATATAATTATACTTACTAGACCAAGAATGGTGAAAAATTCATTATAAATAATAATTACAATTTATTTGGTAAAACATTTCAAAACATTCTGTCCCATATGCTTTTCATTATGTCCTGTTTTCTCTATGATAGTATTATCCATACTTCTCATACTTATTTGCATAATCCAATGACTCAGGTCTGACTCATTCCTTTTTTTTTTTTTTCCCATAAATACCCATATTAGAATATTATAACCTATTTACCCTCTTTCCTAGTCCAAAAAAGCTTGGCTACTGAAAATATACAGATGATCATACAGTTTACCTTTCTGTGCTATAAAGAGGAAGATAAAATTTTTATTCCTATGGTATTTTCAATCACCTCATATGCATGCAAAACTGGACAAGGAATAAGAGAGATCAAAGAAGAATTGAAACCTTTGAATTCTGGTGTTGGAGAATATTGAATATACCACCGACTGCCAGAAAAACATACAAATCTGTCTTGGAAGAAGTACAGCTAGAACGCTCATTAGAAGCAAGGAAAGTGAGATTTTGTCTCAAGTACTTTGAACAGGTTTTCAGGAGTGGCCATTCACTGGAGAAGGACATCATGCTTGGTAAAGTAGAGAGAACCCAGCCTGAGACAACACCTTTCATAGTATACTGTGATTGTGCTTGTGCACATGTGTCTTTGTCATTTGGTTGTGAACTCCTCAAGAATTGGTCCAAGTCTTATTTATATTTACACTCTATGCTCTCCTGTACTACCTAACACAAGGTCTGGCACAAAAAGTCATCCAATAATATGAGTTCCTTTCCTCTAGATGGCAAGAGAATTGTGAATATTTACACTTCAGAGATAGACTTTTTTTTTTTAATTACAATTATCTTTCACGTATAAACACAAACAGTAAAATGAGTAGTTATATTCTGAAGTTGGTGGCACTATGTCTTTTGCCTCTTGGCCTCAGCCTCCAGAAAAATTCTGCATGAGTTGTGTAATATACAGTGAAACCACATAGAAAACATCCATGGTAAAATTTCCAACCACAATCTTTGGCTCAAGGCAACATGCCCAGGACTCACTTTAAATTAACAGTGAGTCAACTCATTCCTGTACTATTAGGCACAAAATGTCAGTACCTGAGCAACAAGACTTCTCAGAAACTTTAATTTCTTACTTAAGAGGAAAAATTAGGAAGAAAAAGTGTTAAAATAAATTAAAGTCTCTGAATTAAGATGAACAAAGTACTAACTAACCTTTAATTCTCCCAGCAAGATTTCTATGACAGCCACACCTGTTCTGGAAAACCTAAGTTTTTCAATTGGCATAGCTGTCTTTGATTGAATTTTTCCCCCCAAAATATGTGTCAACCTGGCTAGGCCATGATTCCCGGTATTGTCTGGTTGTCCTCTATTTTGTGATCTGATTTAATTATCCTCCATTTTTTGATATGTTGTAAATCATAACTTCTGTAGATAAATGGGACAGGACCAGTGTGAGGTGTATCTTAAGACACAGCCTTACAACCTTCCTTGAATCATATTTTTATCTTAAAACAGAAAAAGGAACAGGGAAGCCAAACGAGAGGGGAGACACCTGACTATTACCAAGAAAGAAAAGCTGGGAGCAAAGTGAGTCCTTTGGGCCTGGGGTCCCTGTGCTGAGAACCTCTTAGGACTAGGAGAAGACTGATGCCAAGACACATGAAGATCTTCAAAGAATGCTGGGCCCATAGATGTTGCAGGAAGACAAGGACCTTCCCCCAGAACAGAAAGAGAAAGTCTTCCCCTAGAGTTGGTGCCCTGAATTCAAACTTCTAGCATACTAGCCATCCACTTGTGGTACTTCTGTAGAGCAGCACTAGATAACTAAGACAGAATTTGGTACTGGAAGAGCGGGGTGCTGCTCTAACACATACCTAAAATGTGGGAGTGGTTTTAGAATTGGGTAATGGGTAGAGGCTGGAAGAGTTTTACTATAAAAAAAACAAAATTACTATACCTAATAATAAATGCCTTGATTGCCTTGAAGAGACTGTTGGTAGAATTACAGACACCAAAAGCAATTCTGGTGAGGGCTCAGAAGGAAGTGAGGAGAGCTAAAGTCTCTATTGTCTTACAGAATCCTTATGGCACCGGTAACATTCCGTTGCTGGAATTGTGCAAGTTAAATGTGCTCCCGGTGAAGCTTTAAAAGAAAATAATGAACATGTGATTGGGCAACGGAAGAAGGACCATGCTTTTTATCCATTGGCAAAGAACTTGTTTGATTATGATCAAATATTTGGTGGAAAGTAGAACTTGCAAGTGATAAACTTAGATATGTAGCTGAGATTTCTAAGCAAGATCTTAAAGTGTCTGTGTGATTTATCCTTGCTGTTTATAGTAAAATGTGAGAGGAAAGAGATGTACTTAAAAGTAAACTGTAGCAAATGAAAATTAAACTCAAAGACTTGGAAACTTTTATCGTATAAACTAAGGACATAAGTCCTAGAGTTTTCACAAAGAACATGGCTAAAGAATCTTTTTTTAATGAGATTAAGCCTGTGACTGATGAATCTAACCAACTAACACAGCAGATAACCATCAGCTTAGACTAAAGGGGACAGAAAAAGGACAAAAGGGAAGAAAATTTTCTCCCTCTTGGAATTCTATAGGCTAAAGGAGCTACATCTGTTGTCCTCCAAAAAGAGAAAAGGACCATCCTTGGAGCAGCTCAGAGATAAGCAGAACTATTGGAAGGAACAGGGGAAGCCAGGCTTTCTTGTTTTCAAAGGTTGGAGACATGGCCTCCTGTATCTCAAAGAGTGGGGCCATAGCCTTCTAGGTTTCAAAGAGTCAGATCATCGTCAACTCTGTTCTGAAGCATGGAGCTGCCATTATTGTGTGCCAGAGGAATAGGTCCACTGTCCAAAGCTGAGGTGGTGGGGCTGCCATGTCCAAGGAATAGAGGAACGAGGTCTGCCAGGGTCAAGGGCATGGGCTCACCACTCAGATGAACTAGGAGAAAGGGGCGGGCCAAAGCCAAGAGAACAGAGATGCTGTCCCATTGGGCCTGGAAGGCAGAGCTGAAGCCAAAGGCTGAGGGGCCTCCACCCAAAATCCAGAGATCATGGCCAACACTCAGAGTCTGGAGGGGCAGGGCTGTTGCCTAGATGGTTTCAGAGAAGATAGAATTAAGAGCTAATGTAAATTGTTCTGCTAGTTTTTTACTCTCTTGGTGTCCATTATGCCTTCTTTCCCTCCAATATCTCCCATTTGTAACTTCTACTTTGTACCTGTTACACCATTGTACGTTGGAAACATACAACTTGCAGTCTAAATTTCACAGGTTCATAGACAAAGAGGAATTTTATCCCAGGATGGAATACGCCTAAAGTCTCACTCATATTTGAATTAGATGTTTCAGAATATGAGATTTTGAACTTGGAGTTGTTACAAGACTTTTGAGATGACATGATGGAGTGAATGTGTTTTGCATGTGGCAAGGGAATGAATTTTGGGGGGTTCTGAGGGTATGAAGAGAGTTCAAATAATATTTCTTGGTTTAGACAACGATGCTGTTAATTTGGTACTACTTAAGACTACTTAAATGAAACTCTGGTGGTGCAGTGACTAAGTGCTGTGACTGCTAAACAAAAGGTTGGTAGCACAAATCCACCAGACACTTCTTGGAAACTCTGTGGGGCAGTTCTACTCTGTGCTATAGGGTCGCTATGAGTCGGAATCAACTCGACAGGAACGTGTTTGTTTTGTTTGCTTGTTTGTTTGTTTTAAGACTACTTAATATATGCTAATAAGCCAGTAGGGATATGTTATAAAGAAAAAAAAAAGTTGCTCTTGAGTCCATTCCAACTCATAGAGACCCCATAGGACAGAGTAGAACTGCCCTGTAGAGTTTCCATGGAGCACCTTGTGGAGATGATCTGCTGACCTTTTGGTTAGCAGCCATGACTCTTAACCAGTACACCACCAGGGTTTCCATAGGGATATGTTGAAGTTAAAATGGATAGTGAAAAATAAACCATGGGAAAAGGACAAGAAATTATAGGAAATTTCCAATGCTTCCTCTTGGGTTCTAAAAATTAAGATAATATGATATAAGAATTAATTATGGTAATATTCCAAGATTTATTGGAAAATATTCTGTATTTCTCTTTATTTTTATACCTAATATTATTTAAAGAGCTGCCTGCTAAAAATAAGTGATTATAATATAAACAATACAACAATTTTGACCACTGAATCATTTGTTTATTTAACAACATAGTTATTACAGCCTCTAGAAGACAAACAGATGTGTAAGTTATGAAATGTTTCCTTATCTCTTTATGTCTTCTAAGTAGAAATATTGATATCAATTTTTAGAGCTTTAGTTGATAAATTGGTTCTCACAAAAGAGCTTTTAATTCCTTCAAAGCTGTTACTAAGAGAAATAATAAAAATTGCTTGGACTAATAATTGATTGAAATGAAAATATTTACAGCACTAGTTTGTCTACTGAAGAGACTGCCATAACTTCTTTCAGAATGATCCAGTTCTGGTTGACGTTTTCTGCAAGAAAGCTGATTGCAGAGAAAAATGGCCCATCAAATCCAATCTAGCCTTCCAGTTGTACTAAGAAGACCGAGTAATGAGAGCAAAAGTGAATTAAGGTAAATGATTAATTAATATGTCTTGCCATCTAACCCACAGCATCTTTTGCTATTGAATATTTTGTTTTTGTTCTATTAATATATCTTTTTTTTTCTGGTCAGAAAGATATAATGCTTACTGGAATCATATGATGATTAAACTATGGTATAAAACAAATGAAAGAGAATCTTAGGGAGATTCATTAGATTAATATCAAATGACTGTTCCAATCATCTATTGTGCAACATATCATCTCAAAACTTAATGACTTAAAACAATTATAATCACTTATTTTTCTCTTGAAATCTGTAACGTGGACTAAGCTCAATCGGGAAGGCTCATCTCTACTCCATGCAGCATTAGCTAGTGCTGCTCAACCAGGAACAGAAGATGCTCTCCCAAGATAGGTCACTAATATGGCTGGAATGTTGCTGCAGAATGTGGCTGACAAGTTACAGTGGACTGAGGGCCAGGGGTCTCATTTTCTCTTAGGTGGGCCTCTCCATGCAGCCTGGGTCTTCTCACTGCATAGTGGCTGGATGTCAAGGTCAAGCATCCCAAAAGGAAGTTGGCAGAAGCTCTTTCACTTTCTGTGACGTAGCCTCAGAAGTCTCAGTAGTCACTTTCATCATACTTTATTAGTTGAGCCAATCACAGATGTGCTCCCAGTTTCAAGATGAGGGGATATAGAATCTACTTCTTGGTGGGGGAGTAACAATGTTCTAGAAGAGCACATAATGGAAAATATTGTTAAGGTCATTTTTATCTGCCACAGAACTATTCTAATGATTTTGTTATGAGGATTAGGCCTTAAGTAATCACGGGAACTGGTTAAGCAATTGATATAAGTCTGGGACCTTGAATCTAGTGGTGGATCTGAGCCTGGAGGGGAAGATGCATGTGAAGTGAAGGAGAGCAGGTACAAATGGCAACTCCCGAGGATGAGCTCAAACTCTTGGAAACAAACTGGAACTCACAGCGGTCTTTGCACAGAAACTGTATTAGTCTGTCACTGCTTCCAAGCCTACACATTTGATGATGTGAGTGAACTGCAGAAGAACTGGTACACTTTGCCAAACATAAGGACACAAATTGGCCCAGAAATCAGCAAAACTGAAGGAAGAGTACGTCCAGCATAAACTGGAGGAGCTGTGGGTCCAGCTGCTACACCATTGCCGCGAAGTGAGCCAGAATTCTCTGACAAAGTGCTTGAGCTGGACTGGTCTTCTGAGTGTGAATCTCGCTGTTGCTTCAGTTCCACATTCCAATTCTCTCAATATCTTTCTTGTGGCTAAGACTAATCCAGAACCATACAGGAAAGGAAATTGCAATCCCAGTTAGCTAAATTTTAGATAATATAAAGCCACTATTGTAGCTTAGAATATGAGAATTTTTTATGAATGTTCTATGTGCATTTGAAAATATGTTGTATTACCTATTTTCAAGGTTAGTTAAATATCTGTAAGATCTACTTTATTATGTGTTTAGGTGTTCTATAAGCTTACAAATGATTTTTCGTTTGCTCGATCGTGGTTTGAGACATCATATCGTATCAGTGTGTTTCTACCATATCCTATCATTAGCTTGCTTGTGCAGTTTATGGTTTCTGCTTTAAGAAAACTATTAACGTGTTACAGTGTCCGTAAATGTTAGTAAATATAGCTTCATTGTGAATTGTAGCCTTTAGCATTATAAAGTGTTCTGTTTCTTTTAATGTTTCTTGTCTGATTTCTGCTTAATCAGATGTTAATATTGTAATACCATCTTTCCTTTCAGCTGCATTTCCCTTTGTCTGTTCTTTCTATTTTTAGCTATTCTGAATATCCTTATGTGTGCCTCCTATAAACAGCACAGTTTTGAATTAGCTTTGTTAAACAAACATCAATCTGAAGATCTTAGTTTTTTCATAAGGTGAGTTAAGTCAATTTATATTACTATACTTGGTCAGTTATGTCATGCTGTTTTGTTTGTTCTCTCTCCTTTTGGAGGGGTGTCTGTATTTTGTTTTTGTTTTGTTTTGTTTCTAGGAAGGTTTTTATTTTTATTCCAATTGTTAATTTTAGTTTAGTAATTCAATATAATATCCTTAATCCTCTCTTTTATTTCTATTTTCATGGCTCCCTCATATGAGCAATATTGAAATTAGCTAGTAACTTCTTTTCACTTCGCTCTATCTCCACAACATCTGAATTTAAGTGATAACCTTATTATCCCAGCTAATACCTGTATGTGTCCCCTATTTTTCCTTCATTTTTAACAGATTTAGCATACACGCACCGGGAGAGCATACAGCTATGACATACTAAACTATTTTCCTTATAGTCACAATTCACTCTTGGTTAAACAGGTAAAGATACATATAATGATCGCCATTGCCTTTTATTTCACAGCTTTTTTGTATGCAAGAAGTTTGCTCCCTAGTAGATTCTTCTATAAGGAATTGTGAGAATATCTTTGCACACTCAGTCTGTATAAATTAAATTCATCTGAAGCCTACAAGTTCATTTTGACTGATAGTAAAATTCTATGGCTTGCATTTTCTTTCACTGAGTACCATAAATAAGTCACATTAATGTCTTCTAGCATAAAGTGTTGATGTTGAAAAATATAATGACAATATGATTTTCCTTTATGAATTTTTTTTTTCCTGGATGCCCAATTTTTTTTTTCCTTTTTCTTTAAAATCTCAGTTTGACCATAATGTGTCTTGCCATTTTTGAATGATTTTAGCAATACATTTCTACTATGTAGCTTTCAGTTGTCTTTTATGTTAGGAAATTTTTGGTGAGTTATGTTGTTGTTGCCGTTGCTGTTAGTTTTGTCCAAAACATTCTGACCCATGGCGACGACTCCATGTGTGCAGAGTAGAACTGCTCCATAGGGATTTCAAGGTTCTGAATTTTTGGAAGCAGATTGCCAGGCCTGTCTTCCGAGGTGCCTCTGGATGGGTTCAAACCACCAAGCTTTTGGCTAATAGTAGAGTACTTGACTGTTTGCACCACCCAGGGGTAGTATTTGTTCTTTTTCATTGTTTTGGTTTTCATTGCATATCTTCTATAACTATTCTTTCAAATTCGTTTTTAGCTCTTTATTTTTAAAGCTTTCATTATTTTGTCCTTTTTATTCTTTCTCCTCCTTCTGGTATCATCTATTTATTTATTTTTATGTTTCCTCTAATTCAATTTCAATTTCTGAAGTAAACTTTTATTTTATTGCCTGAGTTCTACCTCCTCTTTTCAAATTTTCTTTTCCTTCATTTTATTTCTGAATTTATTTATGTTGTTCTTTCATAGCATCTATAATTTTTTAAATCCATTTTGAAATATTAGGTTCCAGTTTTCATCTGTTTTATGGGCAAAATTTTCTGGTGTGCTTTTATTGTTTATTGGGACATTATTCTGCTTCTTATTCTCTTTTGTTCTGATTATAAATTCTGTATAGAATTTGACTCTGCAAATTTCTACTGCTTTTAAATGCATGAAATTAATTTCTCTATACTCAGAGTGTGTGGGTAGCCCGGGTGAGCTTCACTGTTTTTATTTGTTTGTTTTTGGTTGCTATTTCTGTTCTACTTTTGTCTGTTTTTACACAGGAATTATATGAATTCAACTCTGTCCCAGACACCACGATCTTTCTGGAATCCATCTGGATCTTTAAAAATGAAAATCTGATCATATCACCCTACTCTTAAATTCTTCAGAGGTTTTCTTTTTCCTTTAGGAACAATATTAAAAGACTATATTCTTCATACTAATAATGTAACTTAGATAATTGGTTTAATAATGATATATTAATCAGGATTATAGACGTACTTAGGAAAATTGTCTTTGAAGTGATTATAGGGTATTAAGGTAGACATCCTGGCAGCAGAACATATTTTGTTTATTCTTTATTCTCTGTAAATATTCAATAAGTATTGTTTGAACAGATCTAATTAATTAATTAATTAACCAATCAATGTGAGTCTGAAGCTTTGCTGAGAATGTGGAGAAAATAACATTAATTTGGGAGTTATTGTGTACATATGTTTATGATGGAGCCCTGGTAGCACACTGGTTAAAAGCTCAGCTGCTAACCAAAAGGTTGGCTGTTTGAATCCACCACCCCTTCCTTAGAAACCCTACGGCGCAGTTCTTCCCTGTCCCATAGATTCATTATCAAATGACTTAAAGGTAACGGGTTTGGTTTTGGTATGCTTATGGTAAATATAAGGTCTCTATGAGTCGGAATCGACTCGACGGCACTGGGTTTTTTTATGGTAAATAAATGTTAGTTGAACGCACTAGAGAAGACAAGATTTTTCCTGTAGGTATGTGGAAAGAAGAAGAAAACAAGGCCTAGGACATAAATCTTGGAAACACTATCAAATATAGAACATCTTGGGTTTTAATTAAAAAGTACATTTTCTTGGTAAAATTTTCAACCACTTAGATTTTTGTTAAAAGTTCCACGTATGCCTGTTAATATAGCTTATTTTGTTTTATGCCATTTGAACTTTTTTTCTTTTTTTCCTCAACACAAGAAGGGCTAGAAGTTTAATATATAGATAGATAATGGAGGAGCTTCTCTGGGAGAAGTTCATATTTAGAATCAATTGTTCCTGAAGGAACCTCTGCTCCCAGCTTGATCTAGTTATGCTTTACAAAGTCTAGATCTCAAAGACTAAAACTGAGAGTAAATAAATTAGCAATACTCAGTTACTGAAAATACACAGACCTGGTTAATGGAGATTTTCTACTCACTGACCTCTGAGAAAGAAAAGCAAAAATAATAGCTTGATAATTTAATTTGCCTTTTCATACTTGGAGCCCTAGTGGTGCAGTGGTTAAGAGCTTAGCTGCTAACCAAAAGGTCGTCAGTTTGTATCTACCAGCCGCTCCTTGGAAACCCTATGGGGCAGCTCTACTTTGTCCCACATGGTCGTTATGAGTCAGAATCAACTAAACAGAAACAGGATTGGTTTGGGTTTTTTGGTTTCATACTCAGTGACAATTATTAGCTTTTATTTTTCACAAAATATGTAAAATAGATATCAACAGGAACAAAATAAAAACATTAATGCTGATTAAAAGAAACTAACAATGGCAAAAATCCTCAGTTAATCTTTCAATAATTTTTATCATGCAATGATACCCACTGTCGTCAAGTCAATTCCAACTCATGGTGACCGATAGGACACCCCATAGGGTTCTCGAAGCTATAAATCTTTACAGAAGCAGACATCTTTCTCCCTGGAGCAGCTGGCGGGTTCAAACTGCTGACCTTTCAGTTAGCAGCAGAGCACTTTAACCACTGTGCCACCAAGTTTCCATACAACGATAGGAGATTTTAAAATAAATTGAGCACAGGGATTTTTTAGGGCAGTGAAACTATTCCATATTTCATACTGTAAAGGTGGATACATGCCATTAAGCATTTGTCAAAATCCAAGGGACTATACAACACAAGGGGCCCTGTTGGCACAGTGGTTAAGAGCTTGGCTGTTAATAAGATCGGCAGTTCAAATCTACCAGCTGCAACTTGAAAACCATATGAGGCAGTTCTACTCTGTCCTACAGGGTCACTATGAGTCAGCATTAACACAATGGCAATGGGTTTGTTTTTTTGTTTTGGTTTATATAACGCTAAGAATGAATCCTAATGTAAACTATGGAGTTCAGTTAATAATAATGTATCAATGTTGATTCATCAATTATAACAAAAATACCACACAGATGCAAGATGTTAATAATAGAAAAAACCGAGTGCAGGCCAGAGAGGAAGCGTATGGGTACTAGCTATACATTCTGCACAATTTTTCTATCATTCTAAAACAACTCTAAAAAATAAAGTTATTTAAGGAAAAAAAAATCAATTTGACCAAATTCGTGGAAAGAGACCAGGTGATAATATTCTGCAAGATACATAATAAACATTAGCCCATAAAAAATTTTTAATGAATAAGTATAAGAACATTCTCTTTTTATTGAAGAAATTTGGCAGAAACTGGCAACTAGAAAGATGTGGTCATGGTTGTATTCTTTCACCATACTTATTCAACTTGTATGCTGAGCAAATAATCCAAGAACCTGGACAACATGGAGAATGTAAAATCAGGATTGGTGTAAGACTCATTAACAATCTGCAATATGCAGATGACACAATCTTGTTTGCTGAAAGTGAAGAGGACTTGAACCAAGTACTGATGAAGATCAAAGACCACAGCCTTCAGTATGGATTACACCTCAACATAAAGAAAACAAAAATCCTCACAACAGGACCAATAAGCAAAATAGTAAACAAAGAAAAGGTTGAAATTGTCAAGAATTTCATTTTACTTGGATCCATAATCAATGCCCATGGAAGCAGCAGTCAAGAAATCAAAAGATGCACTGCATTGGGCAAATCTGCTGCATAAGACCTCTTTAAAATGTTAAAAAGCAAAGATATCACTTTAAGAACTAAGGTGCTCCTGACCCAAGCCTTGGTGTTTTCAATCGCCTCATATGCATGTGAAAGATGGACAATGAATAAAGAAGGCCAAAGAAGACTGGATGCCTTTGAATTATGGTGTTGGCAAAGAATATTGAATATACCGTGGATTGCAAGAAGAACAAGCAAATCTGTCTTAGAAAAAGTACAGTCAGAATGCTCATTAGAAGCAAGAATGGCAAGACTTCATCTCATATACTTTGGACGTGTTATCAGGAGGGACCAGACCCTGAAGAAGGACATCATGCTTGGTAAAGTAGACAGTCAGCAAAAAAGAGGAAGCTCCTCAAGGAGATGGATTGGCACAGTGGCTGCAACAATGAGCTCAAGCATAACAAGGATTAAGAGGATGGCACAGCCAGTGTTTCATTTTGTTGTACTTAGATAGGGTGGCTATGAGTCAGAAGTGACTTGACGGCACCTAACAACAGCAACAACAACATAAGAATGTTATCTTTTTATTAGAGATTTGACAGAGGTTGACAACAGGAAATACCTTTTATCCAAAACAAAATTTGTTCCATAACTCAAAACATAAATGACTCATGTTCAAATATTCTCTTCTTTTCTCATTCATACTTTTTTAATGTAGAGTCTTTTTAATTACGAATAAGTGAGTACCTTTAAAAAGTATTTTGACATGATTGAAAAGATGACATATTAAAAGTTAAGCTTATATACAAAGAAAAAAGTAATTTGAAATCAGAGTTGCAATTATCTAAAAATGCATTTTCAAGTAGAATTATTTACAAAGAAGTATTTTTAAGCTATAATCTAATATACAGAAATTTTTCATACTTCAGCTATACAATTTAGTTGAGTATAAAACTGAATTTATTTAACTGCTTATTTCAGAAGAAAATGTCTCTCTTCATCAAAATAACAACTATTAAGTTAACAACTATTTATTTTTTAGACTGATGGTTTGACTAGATTCAATTGTTCCTTTTTCAGATTAGTCAGTTGATGAAGACACAGCCATAATGGATGTACTGTCAGGAAAGAAATGTCATAAGCATAGAAAGAATTTAGCAATCATTGATTTGGCAGAAAATTATAACCCCGTTAAAGTTTTAATTTCAATAAAAGATGCATATATATGAAAGAGTTATAGGACAATTCATAATTAATTGAAAGATTCCAATTGATATTTTGAAATTCAAAAAATAGAACAAAATACTGTCAAACTGTGAAGTTTTTGTAAGGCCCTTCAACACTGAAAAGATGTTTAAAATTAATATTTATTGTGTAAGTACAGCTCTGAAAGATAAATGTGAATCCCCTATTTACAGATTATTAAATGGGATCAAATCTGGTTAAATAACTATATCATGGTCAACATCTAACAAGTGACAGTATTAGTATTTAGATCCAAAGCCTTCTTAGGAAAAAATCAATTTATTTTTGCTTTATCATTATGCTTCTCCAATATATAGTACCTGTCGTGGATTGAATGGTGTCCTCAAAATCTGTGTCAACTTGGCTAGGCTATGATTCTCAGTATTGTGTGATTGTCTACCATTTTGTCATCTGATGTGATTTTCTTATGTGTTGTAAATCCTACCTTTATGATATTAATTAGGTGGGATTAGCGGCAGTTATGTTAATGAGACAGGACTCAATCTATAAGATTAGGTAATGTTTTGATCATCTAGTGCTGCTATAACAGAAATACCACAAGTGAATGGCTTTAACAAAGAGAAATTTATTCTCTCACAGTCTAGTAGGTTACAAATCCAAATTCAGGGGAAGGCTTTCTCTCTCTGTCAGCTCTGGAGGAAGGGCCTCATCATCAATCTTTCCTTGGTCTTGGAGCATCTCAGCACAGGAACCTCAGGTCCAAAGGGTGTGCTCTGCTCCCAGCACTGCTTTCTTGGTGGTATGAGGTCCCCAACTCTCTGCTTGCTTCACTTTCCTTTTATCTCTTGTAAGAAAAAAGGTTATGCAGGCCACACCCCAGGGAAACTCCCTTTACATTGGATCGGGGATGTGACCTGAGCAAGAGTGTTACAACCCACCCTAATCCTTTTTAACCACAGGCAGAGATTATGATTTATCACACATAGAAAAATCACAAAATGGAGGAAAACCACACATGGCCTAACCAAGTTGAAACATATTTTTGGTGAACACAATTCAGTCCATTACAGCTAGTGTCTTAAGTCAATCTCTTTTGAGATATAAAAGAGAGAAGCAAGCAGAGAGACATGGGGGCCTCATACTAACAAGAAACAAGAGCCAGGAGAATAGCATGTTCTTTAGACACAGGGTCCTTGTGCTGAGAAGATCCTTGACCAGGGAAGATTGATGACAAGGAACTTCCCCCAGAACTGACAGAGAGGGAAAGCCTTCCCCTGGAGCTGGCATCCTGAGTTCAGACTTCTAGCCTACTAGACTATGAGAGAATAAATTTCCATTTTTTAAAGCCATCCACTGGTGGTATTTCTGTTATAGCACTCCTAGATAACCAAGACAGATTTTGGTATCGAGAGAGTAGGGTGCTGCTCTAACAGATACCTAAAATGTGGAAGTGGTTTTGAAAGTGTTAATAGATAGAGGCTGGAAGAATTTTAAAGTGCATAATAGTCAAAGCCTAAATTGCCTTGAAGAGACTGTTGGTAGAATTCTGGACGTCAAAGACAATTCTTGCTGACGACTCAGAAGGAAGTGAAGAAAGCTGTTAACATTGGAGATGGTGCAGATGATGAGAAGCGGCAGAAGAAAAATGGCAGCAGCAGAACCAGGAGACCAGCAGGATACAGTGCTATAACTAACCATGGAGTGGGAAAGCTGACTGCCTTTGTGCAAGAGGCTTCCTGGCAGAGTGTCATGCCTCTAGGCACTTATTGGTGAAGCTAGGCCTGCCAACCTAGGGAGCAAGAGAGCTGAGTGCCTTCTGACAAAAGTTTACTGGTAGAGTGGGGTGCCTCCAGGTACTTATTGATGGAGCTAAAGAGCTTTCGAACTCTTGCCCCAGCAGGGTGGACACGAGTGGCAAGGCCCTAGGGGCTGAGAGGCCAAGGAACCAGGAAGCAGAAGCTGAAGAGACAAGGAACACAGGAAGCAGAGCTGCTTCAGTCTCAAAGTGTAGAGTTATGGCCTCTGGAGTTTGGAAGGGTGGAACCAGAGCCTCCTAGATTTTAAAGAGTCAGATCGTCACCAACTCACTTCTGGAGTGTGGAGTTGCCATTCACAAGTGCAAGTGGGATGGGGCCAGATCCACTGCCCAAAGCTGAGGGGCATGGCTGCCATGCACAAGGGGCAGAAGAACAGGGCCACAGTGTTAGGGTTGCTACTCAGATGGACTAAGAGCAGGGAGCCGCCCAAAGCCAGAGAAGCCGAGTTGCCATTCCAGTGAGCCTGGAAGACAAAGTTGAAGCCCAGGGCTGACAAGCCTCCACCAAGAATCTGGACAGTGTGGCCAATATCCAGAGTCTGCAGGGCAAAAAAAACCAAGCACGGCCTAAATGGTTTCAGAGAACGGAAGATTATTTCCAAGGCTTGAGTGCTAATGTAATGTGTTCTGCAGACTTGCTTAGTGACTGTTAACCCTTCTTTCTCTACAATTTGTAATGGCATTGGCTAGCCTGTGCATGTTCCACCACAATGGAAGCAGATAAATTGTATTCTAGATTTCACAGACAAAGAGAAACTTTTGGATTTTGGACATGAAGTTGATTTAAGACTTTTTTTATGATAGGATGGGGTGAATGTGTTTAACATGTGGCAAGGACATGAATTTTGGAGGGCCAAAGGGTAGAATGTCATGGATTGAATTGTGCTTCCCCAAAATTTGTATCAACATGGCTAGGCTATGATTCTCAGTATTGCACAATTGTCTACCATTTTGTCATCTGATGTGATATTTCTATGTATTGTAAATCCTACCTCTATGACATTAATGAGGTCAGATTAGTGGCAGTTACGTTCTTGAGGCAGGACTCACTCTACAAGATTAGGTTGTGTCTTTAGTCAATCTCTTTTGCAATACAAAACAGAGAAGCGAGAGGAAAGACATGGGGACTTCATACCACCAGGAAAGCAATGATGGGAACAGACTGTGTCCTTTGGACTCAAAGTTCTTGTGTTGAGAAGCTCCTAGACCAGGAGAAAATTGATGACAAGGACCTTCCTCCAGAACCAACAGACATAGAAAGCCTGTTGGAGCCGACAGCCTGAATTTCGACTTCTAGCCTCCTAAATTGTGAACAAATAAATTTCTCTTTGTTAAAGCTATCCACTTTTGGTACTTCTATCATAGCAGCACTGGATAATTAAGACAGTACCTGTCTAAAATATAGAACTTCTGGGTTAAGTTACAGAATTTCTGGCAAAAATAAAAAAAAACTTTTCAACAAGAGATGAAGATATTTTGCAGTAGAGAATAGCATGACCAAACCAGACTGATCATTATCTGAAAGGGATATAATACAGAGGTCATCCTATTTGGATTAAGACACACATGCTATAGAGTAGTGAAAGTTAAGTCTGATACAAAGGGCCAATATGCTTCTGAATTATTTTTTGATTATTTATTTGATAAACACACTTATAAAATATTATGTATTTATTATCTTCCAGAAACGTAATACTTCTATTTTTGATTGGGTTTTATACTTTAAAAGTGATTTCAGGAGAATCTGAAGCAGAAAACAATGGAAGATATCTGATAAGTCACCTCCCAAAATTCCCTTTCCAAATGAGACAAGATAATTTGACAAAATATTTCACTATGTATAAATCCCCCCACAGATCTGTCAGTTTGTCTTACTGTGGGGGCTTGAGTGTTGCTATGATGCTAGAAGCTATGACACCTGTATTCAAATACCAGCAAGATCACCCATGGCAGACAGGTTTCAGCTGAGGTTCAAGACTAAGACAGACTAGGAAGGACATGGTGGTCTACTTCGGAAAGGAATTAGTCAGTGAAAACCTTATGACTACCATTGGACCATTGTCTAATATAGTGCTGGAAGGTGAACCCTTCTGGTTGGAAGGCATTAAGAAGACAACTGGGGAAGAGCTGCCCCCTCAAAGCAGAGTTGACCTTAAAGACATGGATAGAGTCAAGCTTTTGGGACCTTCATTTGCTGATGTGGCACAACACAAAATGAGAAGAAACAACTGCAAATACCCATTAATAATCAGAATGTGGAATGTAGGAAGTATGAATCTAGTAAAATGGGAAATGGTCAAAGTGACATGAAACTCATAAAGATCAACATCCTAGGCATTAGTGAGCTGAAATGGACTGGTATTGGTCATTCTGAATCCAACAGTCATATGGCCTACTATGTCAGGAAAGACAACTTGAAGAGGAATGACATTATGTCCTTTTTTGAAAAGAATCTTTCAAGATCTATCCTAATGTACAACACTGTCAGTGAAAGGATAATATCATATATCTACAAGGAAGACCAGTTAATACTACTATTATTCAAATTTATGCACCAGCCCCTAAGGCCAACGATGAAGAAATTGAAGATTTTTACCAACCAACTTCTGCAGTCTGAAACTGATTGAATATGCAGTAAGTATGCATTGATAATTACTGGTGATAGGAATGTGAAAGTTGGAAACAAAGAAGGATCAGTATTTGGAAAATATGGCCTTGGTGATGGAAACAATGTCAGAGATCACATGATAGAATTTTGTAATACCAATGACTTCTTCACTGCAAATACCTTTTTTCACCAACAGAAATGGTGACTATACACGTGGACATCACCAGAAGGAATACACAGGAATCAAATCAAATACGTCTGTGGGAAGAGATAATGGAAAAGCTCAATATCATCAGTCAGAACAAGGCCAGAGCCCGACTGTAGATCAGACCATCAGTTATTCACATGCAAGTTCAAGTTGAAAATAAAGAAAATTAGAGCAAGTGGACGAGAGCCAAATTAAGACCTTGAGTATATCCCACCTGAATTTAGAGACCATCTCGAGAACAGATTTGACGTGTTGAACATTAAAGACTGAAGGCTGGACGAGCTGTGGAATGACATCAAGGACATCATACATGAAGAAAGGAAGAGGTCATTAAAAAGTCAGGAGAGAAAGAAAAGACCAAACTGGATGTCAGCAAAGACTCTGAAGCTTACCCTTGAATGTCAGGTAGCTAAAGCAAAACGAAAAAATGATGAAGTAAAAGAGTTGAACAGAAGATTTCAAAGGGCACCTCGAGAAGGCAAAGTAAAGTAGTATGATGATATGTGCAAAGACCTGGAGATAGAAAACCAAAAGGGAAGAACACTCTTGGCATTTCTCAAGTTGAAAGAACTGAAGAAGAAATGAATATTATATAAATAAATATTAAATGAAGCAGGAAGCATCAAAAGAAGATGGAAGGAATACATAGAGTCAGGACACCCAAAAGTATTGGTTGACCATCAGGCATTTCAGGAGGTAGCATATGATCAGGAACCGATGGTACTGAAGGAAGAAGCCCAAGCTGCACTAAAAGTATTGGCAAAAAACAAGGCTCCAGGAATTGACAGAATACCAATTGAGATGTTTCAACAAATGAATGCAGTGCTGGAGGTGCTCACTTGTCTATGCTAAGAAATTTGGAAGACAGCTGCCTGGCCAACTGACCAGAAGAGATCCATCTTTATGCCTACTCCCAAGAAAGGTGATCCAACCGAATGGAAAAATTATTGTACAATATCATTACTACCACATGCAAGCAAAATTTTGCTGACGATTATTCAAAAGCAGCTGAAGCAGTATACCCACTGGGAAATTCCAGAAATTCACGCTGGATTCAGAAGAGGATGTGGAACCAGGCATATCATTGCTGATGTCAGATGCACCCTGGCTGAAAGCAGAGAATGCCAGAAAGATGTTTACCTGTGCTTTATTGACTATGCTAAGGCATTTGACTGTGTGGATCACAACAAGTTATGGATAACATTGCAGAGAATGGGCATTCTGGAACACTTAATTGTCCTCCTGAGGAATCTGCACAAGGATCAAGAGGCAGTCCTTCAGACAGAACAAGGGGATACTGCACGGTTTAATGTCAGGAAAGGTGTGAATCAGGGTTGTATCCTTTCACTATACCTATTCAAAAAAAAAAAAAATTTTTTTTTTTTTTTTATTCAATCTGTATCCTGAGCAAATAACCCAAGAAGCTGGACTATATGAAGAACGGGGTATTAGTATTGGAGGAAGGCTCATTAACAACTTGCATTATGCAGATGACACAGCCTTGCTTGCTGAAAGTGAAGAGGACTTGAAGCACTTACTGATGAAGATCAAAGATCATACCTTTTAGTATGGATTATACCACAACATAAAGAAAACAAAAATCCTCACAATTGTACCAATAAGCAACATCATGATAAACGCAGAAAAGATTGAAGTTGTCAAGGATTTCATTTTACTTGGATCCACAATCAATGCCCATAGAAATAGCAGTCAAGTTATCAAAAGACATTGCTTTAAATTGGGCAAATCAACTGCAAAAGACTTCTTTAAAGTGTTGAAAAACATAGACGTGACCTTGAGGGCTAAGGTGCCTCTAACCCAAGCCACGGTGTTTTCAATGGCCTCATATGCATGTGAAAGCTGGACAATGAATAAGGAAGACAGAAGAAGAATTGGTACCTTTGAGTTGTGGTGTTGGTGAAGAATATTGAACATACTGAGGACTGCCAAGAGAATGAACAAATCTGTCTTGGAAAATGTACAATCAGTATGCTCCTTAGAAGCAAGAATGGTGAGAGTATGTCTCACATACTTTGGACATGTTATGAGGAGGGAGAAGGGCATCATGCTTGGTAAAGTGCAGAGTCAGCAAAAAAGAGGAAGACCCTCAATGAGATAGATTGACACAGTGGGTGCAACAATGGACTCAAGCATGAAGATGATGCAAGACCAGGCAGTATTTTGTTCTGTTGTGCATAGGTTCAATATGAGTCATAACTGACTCAACAGCACCTAAAAGCATGTATACATTAAAAATAAATGATAAAGATTTCTTTAAAAAAACATAAAGTCAAAAGACAACTGACACAAAGGGAGAAAATATTTGCAATATATCACACAAAGGGCTAATATTCCTAATATGTGAGAAACTCTTAAAGAGTTGAGGGATAAAGTAACAAAGGCACAATGAGAAAATGGAAAAGACACAAATAGATAATACAGACACACACACACACAGAAAATACACAAAATGACTCCAAATATTTGAAAAAAAATTAAGCTTACTTGTAACTACAAAAATACAAATTAAAATATTGAGATACAATTTCTCACCACGTAATTTTTTTTTTTTAATTAAAATAACACAACAACATATTCTCATTCAAAGATAGTGGGAATGTAAATTGGAAACAGTCCTTCTGGAGGGAAATGTGGCAATATCTAACAAAATTACATAAGACTTTCCTATCAACACAGTAACCCCACTTCTTGGAATTTATCCTGAACATATATCTCCATCAATTAAAAAATACATAGTCAAAAAAAAATTCATTGCCACAGTTTGTAATTTCAAAATGTTGGAAATAGCACAAGTGTCTACACATGAGCCCCTTAATTTGACACACTGAGAAGAATTCAACTTCATTATTGTGTTGTTTTTATCAAAAATGCATTACCTTATTCCAATCAGGAGAAAACATCATAATATCCCAAACTGAGGGTCATTTTACAAAATCAGTCATCAATGCTGTTTAAATGTGTTTTGTTATGAAAGATGAGGAAAGACTTGGGAATTGGTAGAGACTTGAGAAACTAAGGAGAAACGACAACTGAATACAACGTATAACCCTCCATAGGATCCTGGGACAGATAAAGAATATTAGAGAAAAAATTGCTGAAATTTGAATAGTGTCTATAGTCAATAATATTATATCAATATTAGTTTTATGTTCTTGATAATGGAATTATAGTTTTTGTAAGGTGTTAAAATTAGCAGAAACAGTGATCGATATAAGTGTGCTCATGAAAATATTTTTACAATTTTTCTATAAGTCTAAAATTGATTCTTGGGAGATGGCCCAAGATTTTGGCTTAGGCAGGCACACTATCCATCCTCTTAAAGCAAAGATCCAAGAAACCAAGTAAAACTGATAAAGGTGACAATTCTGGAACACCGAGCATCAAAAGAAATGATGAGGAATAGATAAAACACTGATTGGAAGCAGAAATTGAAAGAAACAGTACATGAAGAGAGTTACAGATCAAAAGTGCCCTGCCAGCCAGCCTGGCACAGTGTGGCTATCCTGAGACAAAACAGGCAGCAACCCTGGGTGAGGAGTACAGAAGAGCAACTTCATGGAATTCCTAGTAGGAGACAGAGAACCTATATAGACAAACCAGAATGAAACAAGGTGAGCAGGACATGAAATCGTTCTAAGAAGGGAAAGTACAAGAAAGCAGACAACAGGGATCCTGGCGACACAAAGAAGGGAGGGAGCCCGGAATCAGAGACAGGTCAACTAACCAGCAGCAGTCACTGACCATTAGGGTGGGTGTTGCACACATAGTAGTAGATCCATAGCATCAATCAGAGGTCTCCCAACTGATCAGACTTCAGGCAGCCCCACCTGTCCTCACATTTGGACAGAGAAGGCCCCGATTGTTGGCTGCAGCCTACAGGGAGTGCCCCTGCACTCACACCCAATGATCAGAGGATTATGCTCCACTTCTTTCCATTCCATCCCAGTAAACAGTGGCATGAGCCCACCCTCAACCCTGTTATCCTGCCCACTTAGAAATCATGGTACAAGCTCTCCACCCAACCCAACCCCACTTATGACTGGCAACATGTGTCTGCTCCACCTTCCCCACTGCACCACCCATCTGATGTGCAACAGTACACTTATGTGCTTCCAGACCAACAACTGGTGGTGGCACACAGCCAGCCTGACACCCCTACTCACAGCCCCACAGTACACTTCCATACCACTAGACCAATGACTGGCATCGAGGGAACACCCACCCCACTCACTCTGCCACTCCACTCAACCAATGACAGGCAGTGCATGCTCCCATGCTACCAGACTGATGACCAGCATTGGTGCACACCTCCCCTACCTTCCCTCTCCACCACCCCACCCACCCAATGGGTGACAGTGAACATCCCCACACCACTAGACAGATGACCAGTGACAGTACACACTCACCCTGCTCACCCTCTGCCACTGCCCTGCCCGACCGGTGATAGGTGACAAGTGCTTCCATGCAGCCAGACCATTGATCAACAGAGCATAGCAGCCCTGCTCATCCTGATATATCAAAACAAAACAAATAAATCAGGACAAAATAAACAAACGTACAATTAATCAATATAGAAAATAAAATGCCTCAGAGACAGTAACAAACCATATGAAGAAACAGGGCAATATGGCTCAAACAAGTTAACAAAATGAAGGGAAAGAAAACTTTCTTGAGGAAGAAATGGTGATAGAACTACCTGAGAAGGAGTCCAGAAGACTTATATTTAGAATCCTTCTTGGTGGCATAGTGGTTAAGTTACAACTGCTAACCAAAAGCTTGGCAGTTCAAGTTCACCAGGCACTTGGAAACACTATGGGACAGTTCTATTCTGTCCTTTAGGGTCACTGTGAGTAGGAATTGACTCCATGGCAACAGGTTTTTTTTTTTTTTTTTTTTTTTTTTAATGAGATCAAGGAAAGCACAGAAAAACCTTAGGCAAATTCAGGAAAACAACACAAGAACAAAATGACAGACTCAATAGATAATTAGAAACCATAAGAAAACGACAACTAGAAACTCAGATTAACAATAAATCAGAAATAGATAACACAATGGAGGGGCGTAGTAGAATTGAATCAATGGAAGAAAAAATCAGGGAAATAGAGGACAAATTCCTTAGTACTAATTTGCTTGAGGAACAATCAGGAATGGAATGAAGAAAGCCTGAGTTACATGCATCACCATCAAAAGGAATAATTTATGCATTACTGGAATTCCAGAAGAGGAGAAGAAAAAAATTACAGAGAGCTTTTGAAGATATAGTGGCAGAAAACTTCCCAAATGTTGTGAAAGATGAGAAGTTTTACATCTGAGAATCCCAATGAACACCATGAACATAGAACACAAAAAAAAGTCACCAAGACATATAATCGAACTTTCCAAAACCAAAGAAAAGAATTCTGAAAGCAGCTTATAAAAAATAAAATATCACTTACAAGGGATCACCAATAAGACTAAATGCAGAGTTCTTGTCAAAAACAATGCAGGTAAGAAAGCAGTGGGATGACATACATAAAATCCTGAAAGGAAAGAATTGCCAAACAAGAATCATATATTCAGCAAAACTGTCATTCAAAAACAACAGTGAAACTAAAACATTCTCAGATAAGCAGAAACTAAGGGACTATGTAAAAAACAGACAAGCCTTATGAGAAATATTAAAGGGAGTCCTTTAAATAGAGAACCAATGACATTGACAGCAATCTGAGATAAAGAAACATGACAGGATCACCCAGATACCAAACCAGATAAAGATTTCACAGAAGTAAACTAAAGCTATAAAACTGACTACAGGAAACTAGAGGTGTTAAACTGTAAATGGCAATAAATTCAAAACACAAACTAAACCTGTTACCGTTGAGTTGAATCTGACCCATAGCAACACTGAGAGAGTACAACTGCCTCATAGGGTTTCCAAGGTTAGCAGTCATATCACTTAACCACTGTGCTACCAGGGCTCCTCAAAATGCAAAGGGGGAGTAAAATGTGTAGTTATAGAATTTCCATATGAAAAAGAAGTCAAGGAAATTTCAAGATACAGCAGACTGTTCCAAATTTAAGAGGATAAAGGTAAACTTAAGGGTAACCACAAAGAAAATTAATAAATCAGTCATGAAAATAAAGAAGAAAATTGAAAAGACTCAGTAAACACAAGAACAATTGATGGGAAAATAAAACCCATTTACAAAAAGAACTCAGCACAGAAAATTAAGAGGAACAAATAAAAACTGTTAAAACCACTAAAAAAAGGAAAAGGTATAAAAAAATGACAGCAAGGAATCCATATCTATCGTTAATCAAACCCAATGTAAATGGATTAAATGCACTAGTCAAGAGGCAGAAAGTGGTAGAATGGATTAAAAAAAAATGAACCATCAATATGTTGCCTGCAAGAGACACACCTTAGACACAAAGATATAACTTAGTTAAAGATCAAGGATGGAAAGAAATATATCAAGCAAACAGTAACCAACACACAGCGGGAGTAGCAGTAATAACTTTGAATAAAATGGACTTTAAGTCAAAATTCATTATTAGAGACAAAGAAGGACATTATATAATGATCAATGGGTCATTTCACCAAGAAAACATAATAATAATAAATATTTATGCACCCAATGACAGAGCTCTGAAATACATAAAACAAAATCTAATGGACTCGAAAAGAGAAATAGGCAGTTCTACAATAATAATAGGAGACTTTAACACAGCACTTTTGATGATGGACAGAGCAACTAGAAGGAAACTTAACAAAGGTCCAGAAGATCTAAATAACACAATCAACCAACTCAATCTCATAGACATGTACAGAACACACCACCCAATGGCAGCACAGTACACATTCTTCTCCAGCACACATGGGTCCTTCTCCAGAATAGACCATATTCCAGACCACAAAGAAAGCCTCAATAAATTGAAAAATATCGACATGATACAAAGCATCTCATTTGACCATAATATTATAAAACTAGAAATCAACAACAGAAAGATCGAGAAAAAAATAAATACATGGAAACTGAATAACACTTTACTTAAAAACTATAGGGTCATAGAAGAAATTAAAATTGAAATTTAAAAAATTCTTAGAATCAAATGAGAATGAAGACACAACATACCAAAATCTCTGGGAAACAGCAAAAGTGGTGCTCAGAGGAAAATTCATAGTAATAAATGTGCAACCAAAAAAGAGGAAAGGTCCAAAACAATTTAGCCTCACAACTTCAACAAATAGAAAAGGAACAGCAAAAGAAGTCCATAGTCACCAGAAGAAAGGAAATAATTAAGATCAGAGCAGAAATAAATGAAATAGAAAAACAATAGAAAGAATTAAGATTAGAAGTTGGTTCTTTGAAAGGATCAATAAAATTGACAAACCACTGGCCAAATTGACAAAGGAAAAAAATAAGAAGATATAAATTGCCAAAAAAAGAAATTAAATGGGCATAATACAACAGAATCAACTGAGATAAAGAGGATTATAACAGAATATCATAAAAATTGTACTCCAACAAATTTGAAAACTTAAAAGAAATGGGCGACCTTCTACAAACATACTACCTACCTAAACTAACACAACTAAAAAAAGGATAGAAAATCTACAGAGACCCGTAACAAAAGAAGAAATTGAAGATGTCATAAAAACACTCCAAACAAACCAAAAAAAGCCTCCGCCCAGATGGCTTTACTGGGGAATTCTACCAAAATTCAGAGAAGAGTTGGCACCAATTTTACTCAAACTATTTCAGTATATTGAAAAGGGAGGAATACTCCCTAATTCATTCTAAGAAGCCAGCATAATTCTGATAACTAAAGCCAGGCAAAGATACGGCAAAAAGAGAAAATCACAGACCAACATTCCTCATGAATATAGATGCAAAAATTCTCAACAAAATTCTAGCCAACAAAGTAGAACAGAATATTAATAATAATAATAATAATAATAATACATCATGATCAGGTAGGATTCATACCATGGATGCAAGGGTGGTTCCAGCATTAGAAAATCAACCAAAGCAATTCACCAAAGAATAAAAATATTTTTTTTTTCACCACATAAATAAAAAAAGGAAAAGAATCTCATGATCATCTCAATGGACACAAAAAAGGCATTTGATAAAATCTAACACTCTTTTCTGGTAAAAACTATCAGCAAAATAAGAATAGAAGGAAAATCTCTAAACATAATTAAGGGCATATGTACAAAACTAACAGCCAACATTATTCTCAATGGTGAGAGATTGAAAGTATTCCCTGTGAGAATGGGAATGAGACAAGGATGAACATTATCACCACCCTTATTCATTATTGTATTGGAAGCCCTAGATAAAGTAATAAGGCAAAAAGAGAAAGAAAGGGTATCCAAATTTGTAAGAAAGATGTATAATTATCCCTATTCCCAGATGACATGATCCTATATGTAGAAAATTACAGAGATTCCACAAGAAATTTACTGGAAGGGTTCAGCAAAGTGGCAGAGTACAAGATCAACATACCTCAGTTCAGTTCCTCTGCACTAACAAGAACTCCAAAAAGGAGATGAAGAAAACAATATCATTTGTAACAGCACCCAAATGGATAAAACACCTAAGATAAACCTAATCAGGGACATAAAGAGTTATACAAGGAAAACTAAAAAACACTACTGCAAGAAACCAAGAGACCTACCTAAATGGAAAAATCATCCCATGTTCATGGATTAGAAGACTTAATATTGTGAAAATGTCAATACTATCGAAAGGCATTTATAGAGGTAATACAATCCCAATTCAAATCCTAACAACATCCATTAATGAAATGGAAAAACTAATCTCCAACTTTATCGGGAAAGGAAAGAGGCCCAGAATAGCTAAAATAGTATTAAAGAAAAGGAACAAAGTGGGAGGCCTCACACCTCCAGATCTCAGAAATTGCTATACAGCCATGGTAATCAAAACAGCCTAGAACTGGTACAATGAGAGACACATAGACCAATGAAACAAAATTGAAAACCTAGACGTAAATCTGTCCATCTATGGAAAGCTGATCTTCGACAAAGTGTTGAAATCCAATGGTGAAGGGACGGTCTCTTTAGCAAATGGTACCAGCAAACCTGTATATCCATATGCAGAAAAATGAAACAGAATCCATACCTCACATTATACATAAAAAACTAACTCTGAATGGATCTAAGACCTAAATGGTAGAGCTAAAACTCTAAAGTTTCTGAAAGATAATATAGGGAAAAAGCTAGGAGTCCTAATTTTTGGCATAAATACACCATAAAACACAACTAAAAATGCATGAACAACAAAAGATGAACTAGATACCTCGGATTTCCTAAATATTGAATACTTATACTCACGAAAAGACTTTACTGAAAGAGTAAAGAGAGCCTACAGACTAGGAAAAATTTTTTTTGTGACAACATATTTGATAAAGGTATAATCTCTAAAATATGCAGAAAATTTCAACTCCTCAACAAAAAAAGACAAAAAATCCAGTGAAAAAAGGCAAAGAACATAATCAGACACTTCACCAAAAGGACCCTCAGATAGATAACAAACACGTGAAGAGATGCTCGTGACCATTAGCCTTTAGAGAGAAGAATATCAAAACTACAATGAGATCAAGAAAGGGTTTACATGGAGAAAAAAAGCATCCTTTCATGGTTATGAGGTTGGGGAAGGAGGGAAAGGGGAAATCACTAACTAGATAGCAGACAAATGTCAATTTCAATGAAAGGAAGGCCAACACACATTATAGGGGAAGTCAGCACAACTGAACTAAAGCAAAAGCATAGAAGTTTCCAATACACATCCAAACACTTTGAGGGAACAGGCTGAGGCCTGGGGACCATTGCCTTGGGGTCATCTAGGTCAATTGGCATAACATAGTTCATAAAGAAAATGTTGTACATCTCGCTTTGCTGAGCAGTGTCTGAGGTCTTAAAAGCTTGCAAGTGGCCACCTAAGATACATCGATTGTTTCCATCCCTTTCAGAGCAAAAGAGAATGAAGAAAATCAAAGACACAAGGAAAATATTAGCCCAAAGGACTAACGGACCACATGAACCAGAGAATCCACCAGCCTGAGACAAGAAGAACTAGATGGTGCCTGCCTACCACCAACGACCACCCTGACAGGGATCATAACAGACAGTCCCAGAGAGAGTGGAGAAAAACGTAGAAAAGAATTCAAATTCACAAAACAAGACCAGACTTACCATTCTGACAGAGACTGGAGGAACCCCTGAAACTATGTCTCCTGGACACTCTGCAAACCCAGAACTGAAACCATTCCCAAAGCCCGCTCTTCAGGCAAATATTAGACAGACCTATAAAACAAAAAATAACACATGTGAGGAATGTGCTTCTTAGTTAAAGCAAGTGTATGAGACCAAGTGGGCAACTCATCTCCAAAAATAAGATGGTAAGGCAGGAAGGGACAGTAACTGGACTAACGGGCACAGGGAACCTGGAGTGGAATGGGGGAGAATGCTGTCACGTGATGGGGATTGCAAACAATGTCACAAAACAATATGTGTAAAAATTTTTGAATGAGAAATAAACTTGAGCTGTAAATGTTCACCTAAAGCACAATTAAAAAAAAAAAAAGACTAAGATACTATCTCACCAGTGCAAAAATGGCACTGATTAAAAATAAAGAAAATACAAAAGCTGACAAGGTTGCGGGGAGATTGGAACTCTTATACACTGCTTGTGGGGTTGTAAAATGGTAAAACCACTATGGAAAACGGTATGGTGATTCCTCAAAAACTACAAGTAGAGAGATACGTTATGATCCAGCAATCCCACTCCTAGGCCACTCCTAGACATCTCAGAGATACAAGACCAGTAACACGAATAGACATATGCACATCCATGTTCAGCGCAGCATTACTCACAATAGCAAAAAGATGGAAACAACTGAAGTGCCTATCAACAGACTAATGGATAAACAAATTTTAGTACATACATATGATGGAATACTCCACAGTGATAAAGAATAACGTTGAGTCCACAAAATATCTTATGGGTGAATCTGGAGGACATTATGCTTAGTGAAATAAGTCAAACACAAATGAACAAATACTGCATGATACCACTTTTATGAAAAGTCAGGGATAGGTATACACACAGAGAAGCAACGTTTTTTGACAGTTATCAGGGACATGAGGGGGACTTAGGGGGAATCACTTACTATGGAAACAGCAATACACAATATAGGGGAAATCAACACAACTTGACCAAGGTAAACAAAGACACTGAGAGGTAAGCAAAAATAAAGGGAACTATGGTAAATGCTCTAACATATACAATTTTGTAGCAACAGTAATAAGCGAAAAATGTGTGAGTGGTTATATAGGTAGATATGTATGCTAGATGGCTGTGGCAAGATGTATGGAAGTACCAAAAAAAAGAAGAAACCCGTTGCCGTCAAGTCGATTCCAACTCATAGCAACCCTAAGGACAGAGTAGAACTGCCCCATACTGTTTCTAAGGAACGCCTGGTAGATTCGAACTGCCAAACTTTTGGTTAGCAGCCATAGCCTTAACCACTATGCTACCAGGGTTTTCTATGGAAGTACATACACATACATATATAGGTATATTTGTGGGCATATGTATATACATGTTTGTATGTGCTGCATATATATTCATACATTCAATAAAGCACATAGTGAGCACAGTTATGGATACTTCCTAGGCATATCCAAACACCTTGTGAGATTGATTGATTTACTGGATTTGAAGGCTCAGGACCATAGTCTTGTGGGACATCTAGGTCAATTGGCATAACTTAGTTCATAAAGATAATGTTTTACAACTTTGTTGAGCAGCATCTGGAGTCTTCAAAGCTTGAGAGTGGCAAGGTAAGATACAGCTATTGATCTCTTCCCATTTAGAGCAAAGGAGAGTGAAGAAAACCAGAGACTCAAGGAAGAAATTACTCCACAAGACTAATGGTTCACATGAAGCACAGCTTCTTCTAACCTGAGACCAAAAGAACTAGATGGTGACTGGCTACCGCTACCGACCATTCTGACCAGGCTCACAATAGAAGGTCCCAGTTAGAATGAAAGAAAAATATAGGACAAAACTCAGATCCATAAAAATGACCAGACCTACTGGACTAGAGGAACCTCCGAGACTGTTGCTTAAGATAGTCTCCTGGGAACTGAAGCCACCCCAGGAGGTCACCTTCCAGACAAATAATAGACTGTTCTATAAAATAAGCAATATCATCAGTGAGGAATGTGCTTCTTTAAACAATCAACTATACGAGACCAAATGGTCAACATTTACCCAAAAGAAAAGACGAGAAGGCAATGAGGGGCAGGGAAACTGGATGGGTGGAAACGGAGCAGGCGGGTTGGAAATGGTGAGAGTGCTGACACGTTGTGGGGACTATAACCAAGGCCAAGGAAAAATCTGTGTTATGAATTGTTGAATGGGAATCAAATTTGCTGTGTAAACTGTCACCTAAAGCATGATAAAATATTTTAAAAAATAAAATAAAATTGGTTCACAATAAAAAGCTAAAACAGAAAATGCTCCCCAAGTGATCATGAAGATGCCAGTTTGCTCCCAGTGCAGAGTAAATGTGGTCAACAGCCTTCTAAAATAGCTCCCAATGAGACTTGCTTCCTGGTATTCACACCTTTGTGGAATCCCCTCCAGTGACTATGTGCTACAGCTAGGAATATAATTCATGCAGTCTCTGGGTTACAAATATTCAATTTATGTACAACCTATAGTTATGAGCCAACCTGCATAATGCCTATTGTATTAAAAATTTGAGGTACATGGAATGATTCATAGTAATAAACAGGTGCTACTTTGTGACATGTACTAAAACATCATTATTATATCACTCTATTAGTATGTTAAAGATGTTTTAGTGTATCTTTAAATGTTTGTTTAATGATTTTATGTATAGAAATGTATGATATATGCTATATACTAAGACAAATATTTGGCTAACTGACATTAGATACGAATGGTACCTAACTTTTCTGACTTACATACAAATTTGACTGAAAGACAGGAAAGAAACAGGTTCATAATCTGTCTTAGAAAAGAACCTGGTTCATAATCCGGGGACTGCTTGTACTACAAAAGTGATGGAACGTCTCTTTCAAGATTAAGACTATAGAAGACTACGGCTTTCATCTTGCTAGCATTTTGTCTCTGGCTTTTCTCACATTCTTGCCCTCATGGAGTGAGTCACCTACCAAGGAGCTGCAGGTGGCCTTGGTGAAGAGCCAGCAAAGAATTCAGGACCTAAGTCAACAACCTGCAAATAATGGAATCCTGACTACAAACACTGAGTGAGTTCAGAAGGCATCCTGATCCAGTTTAAATTCGAGATGACTGTGACTCCAGGCAAAACCTTCGTTGCAGCCTTGCGAGACTCTAACTAAGAGGACCTAGCTAAAGCCATGTCTAATCCACGACCCACAGAAACTGTGAGATGGTAAATATGTGTTTTAAGCTGTTATATTTTGTATAGTTTGTTACACAGCAATAGATAACTAGTATAGTAAGAATGGAAACCCTGGTAGGGTAGTGGTTAAGTGCTAACCAGAGAGTCTACAGTTTGAATCCACTAGGCTCGCCTTGGAAATCATATGGGGCAGTTCTATTCTGTCCTATAGGGTCACTATGAGTCAGAATTGAGTAGACAGCAATGAGTTTTTTTTTTTTTTTTATAGTAAGCATAAAAAAAAATCTCGGAAACCAAAGGCTATGAACCAAAATGTGAAGAATTTGCAGTGAGAGAACTAAAATCAATAACAAACTCACAAAAGACTGCATTACTGTCTTAGTCATCTTGAGCTGCTATAACAAAAATACCTCAAGTGGATGGCTTTAACGAAGAGAAGTTTATTCTCTCAGTTTTGTAAGCTAGAAGTCCAAAATCACATTGTCAGCTCCAGGGGAAGGCTTTCTCTCTTGGTCGGCTCTGGACAAAGGTCCTTGTCATCAGTGCTCCCCTGGACTAGGAGCTCCTCTGTGCAGGAATCTCAGGTCCAAAGGACACGCTGTGCTCCTGGCATTGCTTTTTTGGAGGTTCGAGGTCCCTCACTCTCTGCTCACTTCCCTTTACTTTTATGTTGTGTGAGATAAAAGGTGGTGCAGGCCACATCCCAAGGAAACTCCCTTTACATTGGATCAGGAATGTGACCCAGGCAAGGGTGTTACATCCCACCCTAATCCTCTTTAATATAATCTAATCTTACCTCATTAACCACAAGCAGAGATTAGGATTTACAACACATAGAAAAATTATATCCATCACAAAATGGAGTACAACCGCACAATACTGGGAATCATGGCCTAACCAAGTTGACATATATTTGGGCGGGACCCAATTCAATCCATAACAATTACATTGGGTTCTATTTCAAGACTGCTTGGAGGAAACTCAGAAGACAAATTTCCAGTCTCTCCACACACCTATGGTTTAAAATTGACTCAACCAGATTCCAAAGAAATTATAGTGTATCATTTATATTTTGGTATTTAAAAAAAAAATTTTCTAGTCACATTCTATTTTTCTTTATTATTATTATTACTGTGGTAAATAAATATGTAACAATCTTTTGTCATTTCAACTTTCTTCAGAAGTGCAAGTCAACAGAGTTAGTTATGATTTTAATGTAAGTAAAAGGAATGGATTTCAGGTCACGAAGGCTTGGTTATGTGGTGTACTTTTTTTTTTAATTGTAAGTATATGTGTAACAAAATGTTTGAAATTTCAACCGTCTTCACGTGTATAGTTCAGTGACATTAATTAAGTTCATCACGTTATTCAACCATCACCTTATACATTCCCAAATTATGCTATCACCATTAACAGAAGCTCAGTGTCCTCTAAACACTGAATCCTCTTTTCATCATTTTTAAAATTTGGTCCCCCCCAAAATAATTTATTATACATTTCTTATTCATTTCCTTTATTTTATTTATTTTTAATTTTTATTAAGCTTCAAGTGAACACTTACCATTCCAATCAGTCTGTCACATGTAGGTTTACATACATCTTACTCCCTTCTCCCGCTTGCTCTTCCCCTATTGAGTCAGCCCTTACAGTCTCTCCTTTCGTGCCAATTTTGCCATCTTCCCTCTCTCTCTATCTTCCCATCCCCCCTCCAGTCAAGAGTTGCCTACACACTCTCCAGTGTCCACCTGATTTAATTAGCTCACTCTTCATCAGCATCTCTCTCCCCCCCACTGACCAGTCCTTTTCATGCCTGATGATTTGTCTTCAGGGATGGTTCCTGTCCTGTGCCATCAGAAGTTCTGGGGAGCATTGTCTCTGGGATTCCTCTAGTCGCAATCATACCATTAGGTGTGGTCTTTTAGTGAGAATTTGGGGTCTGTATCCCATTGGTCTCCTGCTCCCTCAGGAGTTGTCTGTTGTGCTCCCTGACAGGACAGACATCCATTGTGGCTGGGCACCAACTAGTTCTTCTGGTCTCAGGATAATGTAGGTCTCTGGTTCATATGGCCCTTTCTGTCTCTTGGGTTCTTAGTTGTCATGTGACCTTGGTGTTCTTCCTTTGCCTTTGCTCCAGGTGGGTTGAGACCAATTAATGTATTTTAGATGGCCGCTTGTTGGCATTTAGGACCCCAGGCGCCACAATTCAAAGTGGGATGCAGAGTGTTTTCATAATAGAATTGTTTTGCCCTTTGACTTAGAAGTCCCCTCAAACCAAGTTCCCCAGACCCCAGCCCCTGCTTCGCTGACCTTTGAAGCTTTCATTTTATCCCGGAAACCTCTTTACTTTTAATCCAGTCCAATTAGGCTGACCTTCCTTGTTTTGAGTGTTGTCTTTCCCTTCACCCAAAGCAGTTCTTATCTACAGATTGATCAATAAAAAGCCCTCTCCCTCCCTCCCTCCCTCCCTCCCTCCCCCCTTTGTAACCACAAAAGTATGTGTTCTTTTCCGTTTTTTCTATTTCTCAAGATCTTATAATAGTGGTCTTATACAATATTTGTCCTTTTGCAACTGACTCATTTCGCTCAGCATAATGCCTTCCAGATTCCTCCATGTTATGAAATGTTTCAGAGATTCGTCACTGTTCTTTATCGATGCGTAGTATTCCATTGTGTGAATATACCACAATTTATTTACCCATTCGTCCGTTGATGGACATCTTGGTTGCTTCCAGCTTTTTGCTATTGTAAACAGAGCTGCAATAAACATGGGTGTGCATATATCTGTTTGTGTGAAGGCTCTTGTTTCTCTAGGGTATATTCCGAGGAGTGGGATTTCTGGGTTGTATGGTAGTTCTATTTCTAACTGTTTAAGATAATGCCAGATAGATTTCCAAAGTGGTTGTACCATTTTACAATCCCACCAGCAGTGTATGAGAGTTCCAATCTCTCCACAGCCTCTCCAACATTTATTATTTTGTGTTTTTTGAATTAATGCCAGTCTAGTTGGTGTGAGATGGAATCTCATCGTAGTTTTAATTTGCATTTCTCTAATGGCTAATGATCGAGAGCATTTTCTCATGTATCTGTTGGCTGCTTGAATATCTTCCTTAGTGAAATGTGTGTTCATATCCTTTGCCCACTTCTTGATTAGGTTGTTTGTCTTTTTGTGGTTGAGTTTTGACAGAATCATGTAGATTTTAGAGATCAGGCGCTGGTCTGAGATGTCATAGCTGAAAATTCTTTCCCAGTCTGTAGGTGGTCTTTTTACTCTTTTGGTGAAGTCTTTAGATGAGCATAGGTGTTTGATTTTTAGGAGCTCCCAGTTATCTGGTTTCTCTTCATCATTTTTGGTAATGTTTTGTATTCTGTTTGTGCCCTGTATTAGGGCTCCTAGGGTAGATCCTATTTTTTCTTCCATGATTTTTATCGTTTTAGTCTTTATGTTTAGGTCTTTGATCCACTTGGAGTTAGTTTTTGTGCATGGTGTGAGGTATGGGTCCTGTTTCATTCCTTTGCAAATGGATATCCAGGTATGCCAGCACCATTTGTTAAAAAGACTATTATTTGCCCAATTGACTGACACTGGTCCTTTGCAAATATCAGCTGCTCATATGTGGATGGATTTATATCTGGATTCTCAATTCTGTTCCATTGGTCTATGTGCCTGTTGTTGTACCAGTACCAGGCTGTTTTGACTACCATAGCTATATAATAGGTTCTGAAATCAGGTAGGGTGAGGCCTCCCACTTTCTTCTTCTTTTTCAGTAATGTTTTGCTTATCCGGGGGTTCTTTCCTTTCCATATGAAATTAGTGATTTCTCTATCCCCTTAACGTATGACATTGGTATTTGGATTGGAAGTGCATTGTATGTATAAATGGCTTTTGGTAGAACAGACATTTTTACTATGTTAAGTCTTCCTATCCATGAGCAGGGTATGTTTTTCCACTTAAGTATGTCCTTTTGAATTTCTTGTAGCAGAGTTTTATAGTTTTCTTTGTATAGGTGTTTTACATCTTTGGTAAGATTTATTCCTAAGTATTTTATCTTCTTGGGGGCTACTGTGAATGGTATTGATTTGGTTATTTCCTCTTCGGTGTTCTTTTTGTTGATGTAGAGGAATCCAAGTGATTTTTGTATGTTTATTTTATATCCTGAGACTCTTCCAAACTCTTCTATTAGTTTCAGTAGTTTTCTGGAGGATTCCTTAGGGTTTTCCATGTATACGATCATGTCATCTGCAAATAGTGATAGCTTTACTTCCTCCTTACTAATCTGGATACTCTTTATTTCTTTGTCTAGCCTAATTGCCCTGGCTAGGACTTCAAGTACGATGTTGAATAAGAGCGGTGATAAAGGGCATCCTTGTCTGGTTCCCGTTCTCAAGGGAAATGCTTTCAGGTTCTCTCCATTTAGAGTGATATTGGCCGTTGGCTTTGCATAGATGCCCTTTATTATGTTGAGGAATTTTCCTTCAATTCCTATTTTGCTGAGAGTTTTTATCATAAATGGGTGTTGGACTTTGTCAAATGCCTTTTCTGCATCAATTGATAAGATCATGTGGTTTTTGTCTTTTGTTTTATTTATGTGATGGATTACATTAATGGTTTTTCTGATATTAAACCAGCCTTGCATACCTGGTATAAATCCCACTTGATCAGGGTGAATTATTTTTTTGATGTGTTGTTGGATTCTATTGGCTAGAATTTTATTAAGGATTTTTGCATCTATGTTCATGAGGGATATAGGTCTAAAATTTTCTTTTTTTGTAATGTCTTTACCTGGTTTTGGTATCAGGGAGATGGTAGCTTCATAGAATGAGTTGGGTAGTATTCCGTCTTTTTCTATACTTTGAAATACCTTCAATAGTAATGGTGTTAAGTCTTCTCTGAAGGTTTGGTAGAACTCTGCAGTGAAGCCATCTGGGCCAGGAGTTTTTTTTGTTGGAAGTTTTTTGATTACCGTTTCAATCTCTTTTTTTGTTATGGGTCTATTTAGTTGTTCTACTTCTGAATGTGTTAGTTTAGGTAGGTAATATTGTTCCAAGAATTTATCCATTTCTTCTAGGTTTTCAAATTTGTTAGAGTACAATTTTATGTAGTAATCTGATATGATTCTTTTGATTTCATTTGGTTCTGTTGTGATGTGGTCCTTCTCGTTTCTTATTCGGGTTATTTGTTTCCTTTCCTGTTTTTCTTTAGTCAGTCTAGCCAGTAGTTTATCAATTTTGTTAATTTTTTCAAAGAACCAGCTTTTGGCTTTGTTAATTCTTTCAATTGTTTTTCTGTTCTCTAATTCATTTAGTTCAGCTCTAACTTTTATTATTTGTTTTCTTCTGGTGGCTGATGGGTTCTTTTGTTGCTCGTTTTCTATTTGTTCAAGTTGTCGGGACAGTTCTCTGATTTTGGCTCTTTCTTCTTTTTGTATGTGTGCATTTATCGATATAAATTGGCCTCTGAGCACTGCTTTTGCTGTGTCCCAGAGGTTTTGATAGGAAGTATTTTCATTCTCGTTGCTTTCTAAGAATTTCCTTATTCCCTCCTTGATGTCTTCTATAACCCAGTCTTTTTTCAGGAGTGTATTGTTCATTTTCCAAGTATTTGATTTCTTTTCCCTAGTTTTTCTGTTATTGATTTCTAGCTTCATTGCCTTGTGGTCTGAGAAGATGCTTTGTAAAATTTCGATGTTTTGGATTCTGGAAAGATTTGTTTTATGACCTAATATGTGGTCTATTCTAGAGAATGTTCCATGTGCACTAGAAAAAAAAGTATATTTTGCAGCAGTTGGGTGGAGAGTTCTGTATAAGTCAATGAGGTCAAGTTGGTTGATTGTTGTAAGTAGGTCTTCCGTGTCTCTATTGAGCTTCTTACTGGATGTCCTGCCCTTCTCCGAAAGTGGTGTGTTGAGGTCTCCTACTATATATGTGGAGGTGTCTATCTCACTTTTCAATTCTGTTAAAATTTGATTTATGTATCTTGCAGCCCTGTCATTAGGTGCGTAAATATTTAATATGTTTATGGCTTCCTGATCAATTGTCCCTTTTATCATTATATAGTGTCCTTCTTTATCCTTTGTGGTGGATTTAAGTCTAAAGTCTATTTTGTCAGAAATTAATATTGCTACTCCTCTTCTTTTTTGCTTATTGTTTGCTTGATATATTTTTTTCCATCCTTTGAGTTTTAGTTTGTTTGTGTCTCTAAGTCTAAGGTGTGTCTCTTGTAGGCAGCATATAGATGGATCGTGTTTTTTTATCCAGTCCGTGACTCTCTGTCTCTTTATTGGTGCATTTAGTCCATTTACATTCAGCGTAATTATAGATAAATAAGTTTTTAGTACTGTCATTTTGATGCCTTTTCATGTGTGTTGTTGGCCATTTCATTTTTCCTCATGCTTTTTTGTGCTGAGACGTTTTTCTTAGTAGCTTGTGAGATCCTCATTTTCATAATGTTTAACTTTGTGTTTATTGAGTCGTTACATTTTTCTTGGCTTTTTTCTTGAGTTATGGAATTGATATTCCTTTTTGTGGTTACCTTTTTATTTACCCCTATTTTTCTAAGTAAAAACCTAACTTGTATCCTTCTATATCGCCTTGTATCACTCTCCATCTGGCAGTTCAATGCCTCCTATATTTAGTCCCTCTTTTTGATTATTGTGATCGTTTATCTATTGATTTCCATGATTTCCTGTTGTGTGTATTATTTTGTTTATTTATTTATTTTTTAGAATTAGTCTTAATTTGTTTGTTTTTGTGCTTTCCCTGTTTGAGTTGCGTTGATATCAGGACGTTCTGTTTTGTGACCTTGTATTGTGCTGGTACCTGATATTATTGGTCATCCGGCCAAACAATCTCCTTTAGCATTTCTTGCAGTCTTGGTTTAGTTTTTGCAAATTCTCTAAACTTGTGTTTATCTGTAAATATCTTAATTTCTCCTTCGTATTTCAGAGAGAGTTTTGCTGGATATATGATCCTTGGTTGGCAGTTTTTCTCCTTCAGTGCTCTGTGTACGTCGTCCCATTCTCTTCTTGCCTGCATGGTTTCTGCTGAGTAGTCTGAACTTATTCTTATTGATTCTTCCTTGAAGGAAACCTTTCTTTTCTCCCTGGCTGCTTTTAAAATTTTCTGTTTGTCTTTGGTTTTGGCGAGTTTGATGATAATATGTCTTGGTGTTTTTCTTTTTGGATCAATCTTAAATGGGGTTCGATGAGCATCTTGGATAGATATCCTTTCGTCTTTCATGATGTCAGGGAAGTTTTGTGTCAGGAGTTCTTCAACTATTTCCTCTGTGTTTTCTGTCCCCCCTCCCTGTTCTGGGACTCCAATCACCCGCAGGTTATCCTTCTTGATAGAGTCCCACATGATTCTTAGGGTTTCTTCATTTTTTTTAATTCTTTTATCTGATTTTTTTTCAGCTATGTTGGTGTTGTTTCCCTGGTCCTCCAGAAGTCCCAGTCTGCATTCTAATTGCTCGAGTCTGCTCCTCTGACTTTCTATTGCATTGTCAAATTCTGTAATTTTATTGTTAATCTTTTGGATTTCTACATGCTGTCTCTCTATGGATTCTTGCAACTTGTTAATTTTTCCAGTATGTTCTTGAATAATCTTTTTGAGTTCTTCAACAGTTTTATCAGTGTGTTCCTTGGCTTTTTCTGCATTTATCCTAATTTCATTTGTGATATCTTTAAGCATTCTGTAAATTAGTTTTTTATATTCTGTATCTGATAATTCCAGGATTGTATCTTCATTTGGGAAAGATTTTGATTCTTTTGTTTGGGGGGTTGGAGAAGCTGTCATGGTCTGTTTCTTTATGTGGTTTGATATGGACTGCTGTCTCCGAGCCATCACTGGGAAACTAGATTTTCCAGGTAGTCGGCTAAAAAAAAATGCAGTCAGATCCCTATCTGAATTCTCCCTCTGGCTCCGGGTATTCGGATGTTAATGGGGCCGCCTGGGGAGGGTGGGGGAGGGATCTGAGAGCTAGGAGTGTAAAAAAAAAAAAGGAGTGTAGCACCACAGAATATAGAGCTGAACACCGCATTCACGCTCCGCCCCCATTCGCCAAAATCCGGGCGGGACAGGTCCCCTGCTAGGACGCTGCTTTCCTTGCTTGGATACCAGTCACTTCCTCCCGGGGACTTCTCCCTCCGGTGCGCGACACCGCTTGCGGGCACTGGGTGGGCGTTTCCCGCACGAACGGGTGGGCCCGCCCCCAGGGTCTATTCAAGTGATTATAACTGGGCCCCACGGTCACGCCCTGCCCGTGCGCGTGCCCAAATCCCAGCGGGACGACTTCCGGGTTGGGGCGCTGCTTTCCCCGTTCCGGAACCAGTCACTTCCTCCCAGGGACTTCTCCTTCCGGTGCGCCACACCTCTCGATCGAACTGGGTGGGTTTCACCCGCACGGCCAGGTGGGCCCGCCCCCTGGGTCAATTCAGGGTAATAAAAATGGACCCCGCGCTCACGCCCCGCCCGCGCGCTCGCCCAGATCCCAGCAGAATGGCTCCCCGTCTGGGATGCTGCTTTCCCTGCTTTGAGAACAGTCACTTCCAGGGATTTCTCCCTCCGGTGTGCCGCGCCACAGGCGCGGACTGGGTGTGCGTCCTCCCGCACGAACGTGTGGGCCCCGCCCCGGGGTCACTTTAGGGAAATATAGTTGACCCCCCCCCCGCTCGCGCCCCGTCGGCTTCTCGCCTAACTCCCGGCAGGACGGCACCCCAGGTGGGATGCTGTTCTCCCCACTCCCAGATCAGTCACTGCCTCCCCAGTGCTTCTTCCTCCGGCTGCGCCTCTACGCCGCCCGCGCCAACCAGCTAGACTTCCTCCCGGGATGGGTTCGGGGGGAAGGGGTAGGCCCCCTTTCTGTGCCGTCTGCCCCCCTGGGCTCTGCCCCAGATTGGGCTCCGAAGGTCACCTGCCTGGTACGCTGGCTCCTCGTTCTGAAAACAGCCGCTGTCTGCTCGTATTTGTTCGTTTTCCGTCTCTAAGTCTGTGCTTGTTGTTCAGAGTTCGTAGATTGTTATGTATGTGATCGATTCTCTTGTTTTTCCGAGTCTTTGTTGCAAGAGGGATCCGCGGTAGCGTCCACCTAGTCCGCCATCTTGGCCCCGCCCTCCATTTCCTTTATTTTTAAAAGTTTAGTTCAGTATCCTTATTTCAATTTTGGGCTACCTCTAATATGTCTAAATTGGTAAGGATTCTTCCCTTTCATCCCAAGTAATAATAACCTTTACCGGGTTAATTAAATCGGTACATGATGTATGCGGACTCAGTGCTCTTTTATTAAATTCCATTAAATAATGAATAAGCTCTGTCATCACCAGAAAAAAAAAAAATCCAGAAAACAACAAACCAGACCAAAAAAAAAAAAAAACCTAGGCTAATTTTCCATGTAATATCCAACTTGGCTAATCAGTTTTTCTCTGTGGTCAAAATATGTTCCTAACCTAGACAATTTTATAGATATATGTTCTAGGGATGCTAGGGAAATAATGGCATGGTAGAGCTTATGGCTGTATTGGCACAAAATTCTTACCATTTTAGAAAATCTCCTTCTGGCAAACATTTGTGTAGGTGAGATATAAAGGATAATATGCTTGACTCACCTCTCTTTGTGAGTCTTTCTACCAAGCCTTAAATTCACCTTGAATCCTTTTAAGGACACTCTGTTGTTGTTATTAGGTGCCAACTCATACTGACCCTATGTATAACAGGACAAAATATTGCCTGGTACTGCACCATCCTCACAATCTTTGCTATGTCTGAGCTTATTGTTTCAGGCCATTGTGTCAATTATCTCCTTAAGGATCTTCCTCTTTTTCACTGACCCTCTACTTTGCCAAACATAGTGTCCTTCTCCAGGGACTGGTCTCTCCGGATAACATTTCCAAAATACATAAGACTAAGCCTCTCCATCCATCCTTCTAATCAAATGGAGCTTTTAAGGGTGTTCAATATTACATAGAATTGTGCCATTCAACCCTGCTATACTCAGAGGAGCCCTGGTGGTGCAGTGGTTTACAGCTCAGCTATTAATCAAAAGGTCAGCAGTTCAAATCCACCAGCTGCTCCTTGGAAACCCTATGAGGCAGTTCTACTCTGTCTTATAGGGTCGCTGTGAATCAGAATAGACTTGATGACAGCGGGTTTGGTTTGTTTGTTTATATACTTCAAATTGAGCCATAGCAAAGAATATCTCCTGATTTTAAAATATTAGTTAAAAAATTGATTTTCTAAAATTGAATCTGTTGTCAGTAAACTACTTGAATAAAAACCCACACTTCTTTCTGTAATCACTTTTTGCACTTTTTGTGTGTCTAATTGACCATTGAAAATCAGAATAAGTTACCTTTATTTACTCTTCCAAACCTAGCAAAAATTTAATATTTTCTTCATTTATCTCATTTGTTTGGGGTTCTTTTCAGTACCCTGCTATCCATACTCTTTCATTTCTAGAAAATGCCTCCACTGATTCCTTTGTGCCCATTGTTTCAGGAGGAAATACCATTTAAGAACAATAGGATCCAATTCCCTAAACCATACCTGATTGAATTTGGTGTGAGGTTGTGCTCCAAGCTGGGATAAGGAGTTAGTTTTCTCTTAGGAACTCTGAACTGCAGTGGGGAACAGTTGCAATAAATGGGGCCTCTTAAATGAGATTAATGAGTTTGATTCCATTCATTATCACTTAATGGATGTGTCACCATAGGTTACTGATTAATCTCTATCTGTCTCAGTTTCCACATGTGTAAATGGTGATAATAAAAATACTTATAGGGTTCCTGTGAGGGTTAAAAAAAAATTTTTTTTTTTTTTTTGTAGGGTAAATTTGTATAATGTGTCTGGCATTTAGTAAATATTCAATAATATTTTTTTTTTAATTTTTTTGTTTTATTGCCACAATGGTCATTCCAAACTAGAAAAATCAAACCATTACCATTGAGCTGATTCCAACTCATAGCGACTCTACAGGACAAAGTAGAACTGCCCCATAGGGTTCCCAAGGAGCACCTCGTGGATTCAAACTGCCAACCTTCTGGTTAGCAACCTTAGGTTTTAACCACTATGGCACCAGAGTCTCCCATTGGTCATTACAAACTCAAAATTAGAGAAAAGCCTATTTGCATTTAAGAGAGAAAATAATGCACCAAGAAACAGCCTGGTGGCATGGTATTCTTGTCTACAGTCCTTGGTTTGGTGAATACTTTGCCTTACTTTCCATGAGCCACTTCATTCATCTTACAATAATATTTTTTTTCTTTTCGGCTTAAGGTTACTTGAAATGCATCTATTTTCATGTGGAAGAGTAATATCTAATATGAGAATTCTACATATACCCAGAATATTTTGTTAATAATCATATTACTTTACATATAGACACCACAGTTACTTATCATTCTATCCATCTGCTTTCAAATTTCATCAGCCTGTCTCAATGGAGCAGGTAATGAATGGACACTTGTGATATTGAGTAATTATTTGGCAGATACATGATTTTAATAAGCACATCATTTCAAACATTTACCATCTGTCCTTTGCTTTAATTATAGCTGCAAGATGAATATAATTCTGAGTTATGTCACAGAATATGGCACAAGCTATTTAAAAGTTTTGCATTTTTAATCAATGGTTATCATATAGTATATACCTACTCCTCACTTATGGATAATCTAGATATCTGACATTTCAAATTTACTACAATAGCAAAAAATCTACTATTTGACTATTTCGTGCATTACCAAGGTAAGGCTGACAGTGATGAATGCTGAGGTGCAAGATGAGAGTAATGATGCCTGTGATAGTTAAGGTCATGAGTCAGTTTGGCTAGACCATAATTCCCTGTAGTTTGGCAGTTATGTAATGACATAATTTGAAGGTCTTTTAATGATGTAGCCATCTTCCATTTTATAATGTGATATGGTCATCCTTCATTTTTGCATAATGTCCTGGTCTTTGGAAATTAACCAAGGTGATAAGTGAGGAGTGGGTGTATTTTATTCAATTTTTTTGAGAAGTAAAAAAAAAAAGAAAATAACAACCTATAAATGAGAAACATCTTTAATTTCACACAAAACAAGAATGTTTAAACACATTATGAAACATCCAAATAATGGAGTATTATGAAGTGATCAATAATGATGATATTAGGTCATCCATGTCATCAGGGTCACACATGGTGGACAGGTTTCACCAGAATTTCATGACTAAGACAGACTGAAAAGAAGGACCGGACAATCTACTTCTAAAAAAAATTGACCAGTGAAAACCTTATGAATAGCAGTGGGGTATTGTCTGATATGGTCCTTGTCGTAGATTAAATTATGCCCCCCCAAATGTATGTTTGGCTGGGCCGTGATTCCCAGTATTGTGTGATTTTCCTATATGTTGTAAATCCTACCTCTATGATGTTAGTGAGGAAGGATGGGTGGCAGTTGTGTTAGCGAGGCAGGACTCAAGCTATAAGATTGAATTCTGTCTTGAGGCAATCTCTTGAGATATAAAAGAAAGAGGCAAGCAGAGAGACATGGGGACCTCATACCACCAAGAAAGCAACACTAGGAGCAGAGAACTTCCTTTGGACCCAGGGTCCCTGCACCTGAGAAGCTCCTCAATTAGGGGAAGATTTACGACAAGGACCACCCTCCAGAGTGGACACAGAGAGAAAGCCTTTCCATGGAGCCGATGTTCTGAATTTGGACTTTTAGCCTACTGTATTGTAAGGAAATAAATTTATTTTTGTTAAAGCCATCCACTTGTGGTATTTCTATTACAACAGCACTAGATAATTAAGACAGTCCTGGAAAATGATCCTTTCATGTTGGAAAAAAAAAAAGGCACTCAAAATATGACTGGAGAACAGCTGCCCCCTCAAAGTAGAGTCAACCTTAATTACATGGAAGGAGTAAATCTTTTGGAACCTCAATGTGCCGCTGTAGCATGACTCAAAATTAGGTGAAACAACTGTAAACATCCATTAATAACAGGAACATGGAATCTACAAACTATGAATCTAGGAAAATTGGAAGTTGTCAAATATAAAATGAAACATTTTAACATAGATATCCTAGCCATTTGTAAGCTGAAATGGACTGGTATTGACCATTTTGTATCAGACATTCATATAGTATACTCTGCTGGGAATGAAAAATTGAAGAGAAATGATGTCACATTCATTGTCAACAAGAACATTTCAAGATCTATCCTGAAGTACTACACTGTCAGTGATAGGATAATGTCCATATGCCCGCAAGGAAGACCAGTTAATATGACTATCATTCAAACTTATGCACCAACCAATAATGCCAAAAATGACGGAACTGAAGTTTTTACCAACTTCTGCAGTCTGAAATTGAAAAAATACGCAATCAAGATGCATTGATAATTACTGGTAATTGGAATGCAAAAGTTGGAAACAAAGAAGAAAGATCAGCAATTGGAAAATGTGGCCTTGGTGATAGAAACAACGCTGGAGATCACATGATAGATTTTTTTTCTTTTTTTTTTTAATTGTGATTTAAGTGAAAGATTACAATTCAAGTCAGTTTCTCATACAAACACTTATACATACATTGTTATGTGACCCTAGTTGCTCTCCTTACAATGTGACCGCATACTCCTTCTCTCCACCCTGTATTTCCCAAGTTGGTTCATCCAGCTCCTGTCCCCCTCTGCTTCTCATCTCCCCTCTAAACAGGAGCTGCCCACATACTCTTATGTGTCTACTTGAGCTAAGAAGCACACTCCTCAACAGTATCATTTTATGTCTTAAAGTCCAGCTTAATCTTTGTCTGAAGAGTTGGCTTTGAGAATGGTTTTAGTTTTGGGCTAACAGTCCGGGGGCTGTGATCCCTGGGGTCCTCCAGTCTTAGTCAGACCATTAAGCCTAGCCGTTTTACTAGAACTTGAGGTCTGCATCCCATTTTTCTCCTGCTCCATCAGGAATTTTCTGTTGTGATCCCTGTCAGGACAGTCTTTGTTGGTAGCTGGGCACCATCTAGTTCTTCCAGTCTCAGGCTGGTGGAGTCTCTGGTTTATGTAGCCCTTTCTGTCTCTTGGGCTCATATTTTCCTTGAGTCTTTGGTGTTCTTCATTCTCCTTTGCTCCAGGTGGGTTGAGACCAATTGATCCATCTTAGATGGCTGCTTGCTTGGTTTTAAGATCCCAGACACTACCCACCAAAGTGAAATGTAGGACGTTTTCTTAATACCATAATAATGTTATGCCAATTGACCTAGACGTCCCCTGAAACCATCGTCCCCAGACCCCTGCCCCTGCTACTCTGTCCCTCAAATGTTTGGTTGCATTCAGGAAACTTTTTAGCTTTTGGATTAGTCTGGATGTGCTGACTTCCCCTGTAGAGTGCGTTGTCCTTCCCTTCCCCTAAAATAATTCTCATCTACTATCTAACTGGAAACCCTGGTGGCACTGTGATTAAGTGCTACGGCTGCTAACCAAGAGGTCGGCAGTTCAAATCTGCCAGGCACTCCTCGGAAACTCTCTGGGGCAGTTCTACTCTGTCCTATAGGGTCGCTATGAGTCAGAATGGACTCGACAGCAGGGGGTTTTGGTTTACTATCCAACTGGTGAATACTCCTCTTTCTCCCCACCCTCACAACCATAAAAGAATGTTTTCTTCTGCGTTTAAACCTTTCTCTGAGTTCTTATAATAGTGGTCTCATACAATATTTGTTCTTTTGAGATTGACTAATGTCACTCAACATAATGCCTTCCAGATTTCTCCATGTTATAAGCTGCTTCACGGATTCATCTTTGTTCTTTATCACTGCGTAGTATTCCATTGTGTGAATATACCATAATTTGTTTATCCATTCATCCGTTGATAGCCACCTTGGTTGCTTCCATTTTTTGGCTGTTGTAAATAGTGCTGCAATAAACAGGTGAGCATATATCTATACATGTGAGGCCTCTTATTTCTCTGGGCTATATTCCAAGGAGTGGGATTGCTGGATCTTATGGTAGCTCTATTTCTAGCTTCCTAAGAAAGCACCAAATCGATTTCCAAAGTGGTTGTACTATTTGACATTCCCACCAGCACTGTATAAGCGTTCCAGTTGCTTTACAACCTTGCCAATATTTACTATTTTGTGTTTTTTGAACTAATGGCAGCCTTGCTGGGGTGAGAAGGTATCTGATTGTAGATTTGATTTGTATTTCTCTAATGGCTAATTATCATGAGCATTTCCACATGTATTTGTTAGCCGCCTAAATGTCTTCTTTGGTGAAGTGCCTGTACATATCCTTTGCCCATTTTTGAACAGGGTTATTTGTCTTTTTTTTGTTGAGGTTTTGCAGTATCTTGTAGATTTTAGACATTAGAAGCTGATCGGATTTGTCATAGCCAAAATTTTTTTTCCCAGTCTGCAGGTTATTTTTTTTACTCTTTTGGTGAAGTCTTTTGACGAGCGTGTTTGATTTTTAGGACCTCTCATTTACGTTTTTTTTTTCCTCTGGTGTTTGTGCATTGTCAGTTATGGTTTGTATGATGTTTATGCCATGTTTTAGGGCTCCTAGCATTGCCCCTATTTTTTCTTCCATAATCTTTATTGTTTTTAGATTTTACACTTATGTCTTTGACCCATTTTGAATTAGTTTTTGTGCATGGTGTGCAGTATGGTCTTTTTTCTTTCTGCAGAAGAATACCCAGGTATCCCAGCACCATTTGTTAAAGAGACTTTTTCCCGTTTAACAGACTTTGGGTCTTTGTCAAATATCAGCTGCTTGTATGTGGATGGATTTATGCCTGGAGTTTCATTTCTGTTCCATTGTTCTATGTATCTGTTGTTGTACCAGTACCAGGCTGTTTTGACTACTGTGGTGGTATAATAGGTTCTAAAATCAGGTAGCGTGAGGCCTCACACTTTGTTCTTCTTTTTCAGTAATGCTTTACTTATCTGGGGCCTCTTCCCTTTCCATATGAAGTTGGTGATTTGTTTCTCCATCTCATTAAAAAATACCACCGGAGTTTGGATTGGCATTGCATTTTATCTGTAGAATGCTTTGGGTAAAATAGACGTTTTCACAAAGATGAGTCTTCCTATCCATGAGCAAGGTGTGTTTTTTCACTTATGTAGGTCTCGTTTGTTTTCTTGCAGTAGTGTCTTGTAGTTTTCTTTGTATAGGTCTTTTACGTCTCTGATTAGATTTATTCCTAAGTACTTTGTCTTCTTAAGGGCTTTGTAAAGGGTATTGATTTGGTGATTTCTTCTTCAATGCTGTCTTTGTTGGTGTAGACGATTCTAACTCATTTTTGTATATTTACTTTGTATCCTGATACTTTGCTGAAATTTTCTTGTGGATTCTTTAGAGTTTTCTGTGTATAAGAGCATACCATCTGCAAATAGAGATACTTTAACTTCTTCCTTACCAATTGAGATGCTGTTTATTTCTTTTACTAGCCTAATTGCTCTGGCTGGACCTCCAGCACAATGTTGAATAAGAGTGATGATAAGGTGAAGGGCATCCTTGTATGGTGCCCGTTCTCAAGGGGAATGCTTTCAGACTCTCTCTATTTAGGATAATGTTGGCTGTTGGCTTTGTGTAAATGCCCATTATTATGTTGAGGAATTTTTCTTCTGCTCTTATTTTGTTGAGAGTTTTTATCATGAATGTGTATTGGACTTTGTAAAATGACTTTTCTGCATCAGTTGATAGGAACATGTGGTTCCAGTCTTTTGTTTTATTTATGTGATGGATTACACTGATCATTTTTCTTATGGTGAGCCATCCTTGCATGCCCAGTATGAATCCCACTTGGTCATGGTGAGTAATTTTTTTGATATGTTGTTGAATTCCATTGGCTAGAATTTTGTTGACGATTTTTGTGTCTAAGTTCAAGAGGAACATAGGTCTGTAATTTTCTTTTTTTTGTGGTGTCTTTACTTGGTTTTGGCACCAGGGAAATGCTAGCTTCATAGAATGAGTTTGGTAGTATTCTATCCTCTTCCATGCTCTGAAGGAGCACCTTTAGTAGTAGTGGTGTTACCTCTTCTCTGAAAGTTTGGTAGAATTCTCGGTGAAGATGTCAGGGTCAGGGCTTTTTTTTGTTGTTGTTGGGAATTTTTTAATTACCTTTTCAATCTCTTGTTATAGGTTTATTTCATTGTTCTACCTCTGTTTGTGTTAGTTTACGTAGGTAACGTGTTTCTAGAAATTTGTCCATTTCTTCTAGGTTTTCAAATTTGTTAAAGCACAATTTTTCATAGTATTCTGTTATGGTTCTTTTATTTTCAGTTGGGTTTGTTGTGATATCACCTATTTCATTTCCTAGTTGTTTTATTTGCACATAATAATATTTTGCAAGATGAAAGATCTGTTCATTGGAAATAACTTTTTTAACAACGTAAGTGGCGTCTATGCACATAGACCTTGCTGAATGAAAAACACAAAAATCAAATCATCTACATCTGTGGAAAGAGATGATGGAGAATCTGGACCTCACCAATCAGAACCAGGCTGGGGGCCAAGGTCAGAACAGATCATCTATTGCTCATATGCAAGTTCAAGTTGAAGCTGAAGAAAATTAAAATAAGTCCATGAGGGTCAAAATACAACCTTGAGTATATCCCACCTGAATTTAGAGATGATCTCAAGAATAGGTTCGAGACATTGAACACTAATAAATGAATACTAAACAAGTTGTGGGTTGACATCAAGGACATCACACACAAAGAAAAGATTATTAAAAAGAAAGAGAAGGCCAAAGTGAATGTCCGAAGAGATTCCGAAACTTGTTCTTGAATGTAGAGAAGCTAAAGGGAAGGAAGAAATGATGAAGTCAAAGAGCTAAAGAGAAGATTTCAAAGGGTGGCTCACAAAGACAACGTACTATCATGACATGTCCAAAGATCAAGAGTTAGAAAACCAAAGGGAAATAAGCTTGGTATTTCTCAAGTTGAAAGAAATGAAAAAACATTTCAGTCTTCAAATTACAATGTTTAAGGACTCTATGGGTGAAATAGTGAACCGCTCAGGGTGCATCAAAAGAAGATGGAGGGAATAAAGAGTCACTGTACAAAAAAGAACTGGTTGATGTTCAACCATTTCAGCAGGTAGCACATGACAAGAACTGATGGTATTGGAGGAAGAAATTCTAGCTGCACTGAAGACATTGGGGAAAAACAAGCCTCCAGGAATTAATGGAATACCGATTAAGATGGATGCAGCCCTAGAAGTGCTCGTTCGTCTATCCAAGAAATTTGAATGACAGCTACCTGGACAACCGACTGGAAGATATCCGTATTTGTGCCCATTCCAAAGAAAGATGATCCAATGGAATGTGGAAATTATTGAACAATATTATTATCACAGCATGTAAAATTTTGCCTAATTCAAAAATGGTTACAGTAGTACAAGGACAGGGAAAAGCCAGAAATTCAAGCTGGATTCAGAAGAGGACTTGGAATGAGAGATATCATTTCTGATATCAAATGGCTCTTGGCTGAAAGCAGAGAATACTATGCAAAGACATTCGACTGTGTGAATGGATAGTAACAAATTGTGGATAATATCATGAAGAATGGGAATTCTAGAATGCTTCATTATGGTCACACAGAGCCTGTACATAGACCAAGAGGCAGTTGTTTGAACAGAACAAGGGAATACTGCATGGTTTAAAGCAAAGGTGTGTGACAGGATTGTATCTTTTCACCATACTTATTCAATCTGTAAACTGAGCAAATAATCTGCAAAGCTGGACTATATGAAGAAGGACAGAGCATCAGGATTGGAGAAAGATTCATTAATGACCTGTAATATGCAGATGTCAAACCTGGTTTACTGAAACTAAAGAGGACTTGAAGCACTTACTGTCAAAGGTCAAAGATTTCAGCCTTCAGTATGGATTTTACCTCCATATGAAGAAAACAAAAACCTTCACAACTGGACCAATAAGCAACATCGTGATAAACAGAGAAATACTGAAGTTATGAAAAACTTCATTTTATTTGTTTCCACAATCAACACGCATGGAAGCAGCAGTCGAGAAATTAAAGGGCATATAGTCTGCTGTAAGAGACCTCTTTAAAGTATTAAAAAGTAAAGAAGTCACTTTAAGGACAAAGGTGCACCTGACCCAAGAAATCACCTCATATGCATGGGAAAGCTGGACAATGAATAAAGAAGACCAAAGAAGAATTCATGCATTCTAATTACGATGTTGATGAAGAATATTCCATATACCATGGACTGTTAAAAGAACGAACATATTCTCCTTGGAAGGTGTACAGCAAGAATGCTCTTTAGAAGTGAGGATAACAAGAGTTTTTCTCATGTGCTTTGGATATGTTATCAGGAGGGACCAGTCTCTAGAGAAGGATATCGTGCTTGGTAAAGTAGAAGGTCCTTGAAAATGAGGAGACCCTTAATGAGGTGGATTGACACAGTGGCTGCAACAATGGGCTAAAATATAGCAACAATTATGAGGATGGTCCAAGACAGGACACTTGTACGTAGGGTCGCTGTAAGCCAGAACTGACTCGATGACACCTAACAACAATAGCAACTAAATTACACATATTAGTGTGTCTATACACACCTGCATATACATAGTATGAGTACTATGAAGTGTGTAAGTACATATGTATATGTATTTGTGTATGCATATCTATATATAGATATAGCTATATATATATACAGCTATATAGGTGTATATAGATAGAGATACATGATCTATTCTGGGCACCTCTGGAATCTAATTTTAAAAGAAAGATTTGAGCACATGCTGTAAATTTTTGAGGTGCATCACTTATCTAGGAAATTCCTGGTTGGTGCAAAATTTTATGCACTTGATTACTAACTGAAATGTTGGCAGTTTGAATTCACCCAGATGTGCCTCAGAAGAAAAGTCCGGTAATCTACTCACAAAAGGTCATAGCCATTGAAAACCCTATTGAGAGCAGTTCTACTCTGAAACACATGGGATCATCGTGAGTCAGAATTGACTCTAAAACAACTGGTTTTTTGGTTGTTGTTTGTTTGTTTAATTATCTATTGCTACACAACAAACTACCCCAAAACTTAGCCACTTAAAATAATAAAAGTTTATTATTTCACACAGTTTCTGAAAGTCAGGAATACAAGAATGACTTAACTATATAATTCGGATTCAGGGTCACTCCAAATGCTACAGTCAAGACTTTGGCCATGACTGTAGTCATCTAAAGGCTTGAATAGGACCAAAAGATCTGCTTCCAAGATGATTCACTCACATAATTGTTGACTGGAGGTTTCAGTTCCTCACTGGCTGCTAGCAGGACATACCATTAGTTCTGCCACGTTCTCTTCATTAGAACTGTGTAACTAATTCTAGCCCACACTCAAAGAGAGAGGAATTAAGCTTTTGAAAGAAGTATCAAGAAATTTGTGGATGTAATGTAATGTAAACAACAATGTAATCTCAGTAGGGATAAATAGAAATAAGACATGGAATGAAAAGAACTTAAAGCAGAGTGTGTTAATTTGCAGGTTTATAATGGTGCCAGGCTAATAGACTCAATTCCCCCCGGGAGCCTATGGGAGAAGATATGGAACATTTCTATGTTAGTTTGAAGGATAAAGGGGAGAAAGTAAGAGTGGACCTGGAGAATATTTAGAATGCAGTGCAATGCAAGTCTGACACTTGTGAACGGAGAGAAGGAAAGAAGGAAGATTTGACAGGAAAAGTCTCAAACATCACTGTGGTTTTAAGAGTTTCAACCAGGCCCAGTGGGAGTCCTTATGCCAAAGATAACCATTACAGGGGTATTGGTTCCTGCAAGAATGGACTGACAGTAGAAATCTACCATACTCAGTCATTCATTTGGAACAGCCCTGGGAAAGCACGCTGCGGAAGAAGCGCAGCAGTGGATCCAGAAAGGTGACAGCTGGAGCTATCAGTCAACTATGTTCCCTGCAGCATGAGATTTGCACTATGTGTTTCCATGGATACTACAGTTAATCTATTGCACTGAATAAATCTAATTCTCAACACAAGTTCAAGGAAAAGCTCTACCATGGTTGCCATGACCTGCATTTTTTTTTTTGAGAGGAAACTTAAAAGAGACAGATAGATGATAGAAAGTATAGCACTCTCCATGCAGTTGATCTCTACGACCCAATCTAAAATGCCCTTACCCTAGCTATCTTCTCAGAAGGTCTTTGTGGCTAACCTGGTACTGTGACCCGAACCTTCATTCCTAAGGAGCATAAGCCCTTATGAATCACATGTTTCTTGGGACATTGTTACAATGTCCATAAACTGTCACATTGGGTACAACGGTACCCAGAGAAGCCAAGTGAATTACCCACGTTCCATACATGTTTGACTGCCCCAGTTGTGTGAAAACAGCCTTACCTGTTCTGCTGATCAGGGTCAATTTCACCGGCCAAGATGGTGACTCTTCTTTTTACCTGGTATCTAAAGTACCCTGGTGGCATCTGTAATATCAAATTTAATGGTATAATTGTGCTAATGGCAAAAATATACTTCCTTTGGGGACTAGGACCTCTAGCCCTGAATAGCCCAGAGTTGTAGAGACAAAAAGTACTAATTACCCTAATGGGTCACTGAGAGTGATGACAATTGGGGTCATCCCTGCTTCCACTCTTTGGTTTCTGGGTCCATATTTTCTTATTTTGGGGGATACAATATCACATAGATGTCTCTAATTTAATGCACTTGGGTCAAAATCGACTCAATGGGAACAGACTTTTTTTTTTTTTTTTGGTTACTATACACTTAGGGATGGCACATGGTCCTTTAAGGTACTGTCTTTGAGTAATGCTTTAGTCATGCCTTAAGCCCATTCCAGCCCTCTGTGATGCTGACTACTTCTAGATGACACAGTATCGAAAAAGGATTGGCCAGGAAGAGACTCAGTAAGCTTTGGCCAGGCTGATGGTGAGTCTTCCAGCCTTAATCATCTTATAGAAGTATTTCAAGTCTTGTAAAAATGAGTCACCGCTATGTCTTAAAGTCATCTCACCTGAGTTTTGAGGAAGGTGAGACTTTCATTCTTTAACTTCCATCATTATAGACCAAGGACTAGTCCTTTGGACATTGACTCAGCAGGACTTCTAGCAGAAAAAGAGTTCTCAAGTAGAGCATCATGGGTGCTTTTGAAAGGGCATCAGGGGAAGGGGCCAGTTAGGTTTTGGCAGATATTTGCAGGGCTCCAAGAACATTTTCCATAAATAAATATATGTTCATTTATATATTTAAGAAAAGTTTGAAATCTTTAAATGTGTTAACAATGATGCTGTCTGAGTGGTTACATTTCAAACTTATGTATAGCTTTTCAATATTTTTTTTGGCTCAGTTATTTTTGTAATATAATTTAATTATAAAACTTAGTTTTAGCTAGGGTTAAAATACAGAATAGAAAGTGCTTCTGTATATTGTTAATGGGAATCAGGAAAATACAAAGGGCATGAATTAAAGCTATTTTGGTAAGATGTACTTAAACAAATGCACAAGGGAAAAAATACAAAAATGTTAATTACAGTGGATAATTATGGTTGTTTTCTTTTTATTATCACAAACAGGAAATTTATTGGCACAAGCAAACAGGAAAGAATCCATAAAAGGAAAAGTATGTGCATTTAAAAACTCTTAGATATATACATACCTCACAACTTCCCATCAATACTTTTACCTTTTAACTTGATTAGAATGCAATATGGAGCTAGAATAGTCCAATGAAATGTTGAAAAATTAAATTTACTTTAAATAGTAATATTAGCCCAAATCTCAACCTTATATTCACATTTGGATAAAATCATAAAAAAGAATCTAGTTGAAATACAGTAGTGCTGATGTTATTACCAAAAAAAAAAAAAAACAAATCTGTAGTAAATCACAACTGAATTAGCATTTCAATAACCATTAAAGAAAAATACCAATGGGGAATACTACAGAGGTAATCCTCCTGCAGAACATTATAGAAGCTATATTTCCTCTATCATCACCCTTCTCTGCAGGGAGATCACCTAGTTAATCCATTCCTTCCTCCCGCAAAGCTGCTCCTTTTTTTATTAGCTCCTTTTCTG